>NC_140504.1:104727224-104808216 GCF_964339955.1 Pipistrellus hanaki | reverse complement strand
CAGCCGACCGGCGGGAAGCGGTCAAGGGAAGAGTGGGTTGGGGCCGGTGTCAAAAGCTGGAGGTGGTCCAGTGGGGAAGGCCCTGGGGCCCGGTGAATGTGGACGAGGGTCGCCAGTGGCCACAAAAGCCCCACTAGCCTGAGCTCCAGGCTGGAAGCCAGCAAGAGGTCCCCTTGTCCTCACGGCAGGGCGTTCCCGGCGAATGGGGCAGAAAGCAGGCCGCCGGGGCCCGGCCACCGGACCAGTAAGAACCTCCGGAGGGGCCGGGGAGGTGCCCCCAGAGTGGGTAGTGATTTTTCTCGGACTTGACACAGCTCTCTCCCGGTTGTCAAAGCCCATAGGCAGGGCTGTGGGCGTCCCAGGACACTCTGCCGTGAGCTGCCCTTTGGTGGGAGCGATGGGGCCGGGGGGGGGGGTGGGGGGGTTAGAGGGCCGGCCCCGAGGCTCATGGAGGCTCGTGGGCGTCCTGAAGGGAGGGCCGGCTGGTCTGCCCACGCTTGGGGACCTGGGAGGCACCCTGTGAGCAGAGGGCTATGTGCCTTTACATCCCAGTGGTGGGGGCTATTCCTCTGAGTTTGGGAGCAGGGCAGACTGGCTGGTGCTGCTCGCTCATTGGTCGAGTGGACCAGGGGCGGGGTTTCCGGAACAAGGAGGCGGGCCCAGGCCCACAGCTGAGCCCGGTCAAGTCAAGGAGGGGGCGGGGCCCGGTGAGCACCTGGAGGCGGTCACGGGACCAAGAGGGCGGGGCCAGGTGAACAGCCCGGAGCGGTGAGGTAAGCAGGAGAAAGGGTCGCGGGCAGGGACACGGGTAACCGGCAGGCCGGTCTGCCGGCGGCAGGGACCTAAAGAGGGGGCCCGGCGGCTTGGCCGGGCGCTCAGCCGACCGGCGGGAAGCGGTCAAGGGAAGAGTGGGTTGGGGCCGGTGTCAAAAGCTGGAGGTGGTCCAGTGGGGAAGGCCCTGGGGCCCGGTGAATGTGGACGAGGGTCGCCAGTGGCCACAAAAGCCCCACTAGCCTGAGCTCCAGGCTGGAAGCCAGCAAGAGGTCCCCTTGTCCTCACGGCAGGGCGTTCCCGGCGAATGGGGCAGAAAGCAGGCCGCCGGGGCCCGGCCACCGGACCAGTAAGAACCTCCGGAGGGGCCGGGGAGGTGCCCCCAGAGTGGGTAGTGATTTTTCTCGGACTTGACACAGCTCTCTCCCGGTTGTCAAAGCCCATAGGCAGGGCTGTGGGCGTCCCAGGACACTCTGCCGTGAGCTGCCCTTTGGTGGGAGCGATGGGGCCGGGGGGGGGGGGTGGGGGGGTTAGAGGGCCGGCCCCGAGGCTCATGGAGGCTCGTGGGCGTCCTGAAGGGAGGGCCGGCTGGTCTGCCCACGCTTGGGGACCTGGGAGGCACCCTGTGAGCAGAGGGCTATGTCCCTTTACATCCCAGTGGTGGGGGCTATTCCTCTGAGTTTGGGAGCAGGGCAGACTGGCTGGTGCTGCTCGCTCATTGGTCGAGTGGACCAGGGGCGGGGTTTCCGGAACAAGGAGGCGGGTCCAGGCCCACAGCTGAGCCCGGTCAAGTCAAGGAGGGGGCGGGGCCCGGTGAGCAGCTGGAGGCGGTCACGGGACCAAGGGGGCGGGGCCAGGTGAACAGCCCGGAGCGGTGAGGTAAGCAGGAGAAAGGGTCGCGGGCAGGGACACGGGTGACCGGCAGGCCGGTCTGCCGGCGGCAGGGACCTAAAGAGGGGGCCCGGCGGCTTGGCCGGGCGCTCAGCCGACCGGCGGGAAGCGGTCAAGGGAAGAGTGGGTTGGGGCCGGTGTCAAAAGCTGGAGGTGGTCCAGTGGGGAAGGCCCTGGGGCCCGGTGAATGTGGACGAGGGTCGCCAGTGGCCACAAAAGCCCCACTAGCCTGAGCTCCAGGCTGGAAGCCAGCAAGAGGTCCCCTTGTCCTCAGGGCAGGGCGTTCCCGGCGAATGGGGCAGAAAGCAGGCCGCCGGGGCCCGGCCAGCGGACCCGTAAGAACCTCCGGAGGGGCCGGGGAGGTGCCCCCGAAGCGCAAAGTGATTTTCTCGGACTTGGCACAGCTCTCTCCACGTTGTCAAAGGCTAACCCGAACCCTAAAACTAAGCCTATCCCTCAACCTAACCCTCACCAGTGGCTAACGCCCTGGGGCCCTGTGAAACGTGGACGAGGGTCTCAAGGGGCCACAAAAGCCTCACCTGCCTGAGCTTCAGACTGGATGCCAGCAAGAGGGACCCTTGTCCTCAGGGCAGGGCGTTCCCGGCGAATGGGGCAGAAAGCGGGCCCCCGGGGCCCGGCCACCGGACCAGTAAGAACCTCCGGAGGGGCCGGGGAGGTGCCCCCAGAGTGGGAAGTGATTTTTCTCGGACTTGACACAGCTCTCTCCCGGTTGTCAAAGCCCATAGGCAGGGCTGTGGGCGTCCCAGGACACTCTGCCGTGAGCTGCCCTTTGGTGGGAGCGATGGGGGCCGGGGGGGGGCGGGCGGGGGTGGGGGTGGGGGGGTTAGAGGGCCGGCCCCGAGGCTCATGGAGGCTCGTGGGCGTCCTGAAGGGAGGGCCGGCTGGTCTGCCCACGCTTGGGGACCTGGGAGGCACCCTGTGAGCAGAGGGCTATGTGCCTTTACATCCCAGTGGTGGGGGCTATTCCTCTGAGTTTGGGAGCAGGGCAGACTGGCTGGTGCTGCTCGCTCATTGGTCGAGTGGACCAGGGGCGGGGTTTCCGGAACAAGGAGGCGGGCCCAGGCCCACAGCTGAGCCCGGTCAAGTCAAGGAGGGGGCGGGGCCCGGTGAGCAGCTGGAGGCGGTCACGGGACCAAGAGGGCGGGGCCAGGTGAACAGCCCGGAGCGGTGAGGTAAGCAGGAGAAAGGGTCGCGGGCAGGGACACGGGTGACCGGCAGGCCGGTCTGCCGGCGGCAGGGACCTAAAGAGGGGGCCCGGCGGCTTGGCCGGGCGCTCAGCCGACCGGCGGGAAGCGGTCAAGGGAAGAGTGGGTTGGGGCCGGTGTCAAAAGCTGGAGGTGGTCCAGTGGGGAAGGCCCTGGGGCCCGGTGAATGTGGACGAGGGTCGCCAGTGGCCACAAAAGCCCCACTAGCCTGAGCTCCAGGCTGGAAGCCAGCAAGAGGTCCCCTTGTCCTCACGGCAGGGCGTTCCCGGCGAATGGGGCAGAAAGCAGGCCGCCGGGGCCCGGCCACCGGACCAGTAAGAACCTCCGGAGGGGCCGGGGAGGTGCCCCCAGAGTGGGTAGTGATTTTTCTCGGACTTGACACAGCTCTCTCCCGGTTGTCAAAGCCCATAGGCAGGGCTGTGGGCGTCCCAGGACACTCTGCCGTGAGCTGCCCTTTGGTGGGAGCGATGGGGCCGGGGGGGAGGGGGGGGGGTTAGAGGGCCGGCCCCGAGGCTCATGGAGGCTCGTGGGCGTCCTGAAGGGAGGGCCGGCTGGTCTGCCCACGCTTGGGGACCTGGGAGGCACCCTGTGAGCAGAGGGCTATGTGCCTTTACATCCCAGTGGTGGGGGCTATTCCTCTGAGTTTGGGAGCAGGGCAGACTGGCTGGTGCTGCTCGCTCATTGGTCGAGTGGACCAGGGGCGGGGTTTCCGGAACAAGGAGGCGGGCCCAGGCCCACAGCTGAGCCCGGTCAAGTCAAGGAGGGGGCGGGGCCCGGTGAGCAGCTGGAGGCGGTCACGGGACCAAGAGGGCGGGGCCAGGTGAACAGCCCGGAGCGGTGAGGTAAGCAGGAGAAAGGGTCGCGGGCAGGGACACGGGTAACCGGCAGGCCGGTCTGCCGGCGGCAGGGACCTAAAGAGGGGGCCCGGCGGCTTGGCCGGGCGCTCAGCCGACCGGCGGGAAGCGGTCAAGGGAAGAGTGGGTTGGGGCCGGTGTCAAAAGCTGGAGGTGGTCCAGTGGGGAAGGCCCTGGGGCCCGGTGAATGTGGACGAGGGTCGCCAGTGGCCACAAAAGCCCCACTAGCCTGAGCTCCAGGCTGGAAGCCAGCAAGAGGTCCCCTTGTCCTCACGGCAGGGCGTTCCCGGCGAATGGGGCAGAAAGCAGGCCGCCGGGGCCCGGCCACCGGACCAGTAAGAACCTCCGGAGGGGCCGGGGAGGTGCCCCCAGAGTGGGTAGTGATTTTTCTCGGACTTGACACAGCTCTCTCCCGGTTGTCAAAGCCCATAGGCAGGGCTGTGGGCGTCCCAGGACACTCTGCCGTGAGCTGCCCTTTGGTGGGAGCGATGGGGCCGGGGGGGGGGGGGTGGGGGGGTTAGAGGGCCGGCCCCGAGGCTCATGGAGGCTCGTGGGCGTCCTGAAGGGAGGGCCGGCTGGTCTGCCCACGCTTGGGGACCTGGGAGGCACCCTGTGAGCAGAGGGCTATGTCCCTTTACATCCCAGTGGTGGGGGCTATTCCTCTGAGTTTGGGAGCAGGGCAGACTGGCTGGTGCTGCTCGCTCATTGGTCGAGTGGACCAGGGGCGGGGTTTCCGGAACAAGGAGGCGGGTCCAGGCCCACAGCTGAGCCCGGTCAAGTCAAGGAGGGGGCGGGGCCCGGTGAGCAGCTGGAGGCGGTCACGGGACCAAGGGGGCGGGGCCAGGTGAACAGCCCGGAGCGGTGAGGTAAGCAGGAGAAAGGGTCGCGGGCAGGGACACGGGTGACCGGCAGGCCGGTCTGCCGGCGGCAGGGACCTAAAGAGGGGGCCCGGCGGCTTGGCCGGGCGCTCAGCCGACCGGCGGGAAGCGGTCAAGGGAAGAGTGGGTTGGGGCCGGTGTCAAAAGCTGGAGGTGGTCCAATGGGGAAGGCCCTGGGGCCCGGTGAATGTGGACGAGGGTCGCCAGTGGCCACAAAAGCCCCACTAGCCTGAGCTCCAGGCTGGAAGCCAGCAAGAGGTCCCCTTGTCCTCAGGGCAGGGCGTTCCCGGCGAATGGGGCAGAAAGCAGGCCGCCGGGGCCCGGCCAGCGGACCCGTAAGAACCTCCGGAGGGGCCGGGGAGGTGCCCCCGAAGCGCAAAGTGATTTTCTCGGACTTGGCACAGCTCTCTCCACGTTGTCAAAGGCTAACCCGAACCCTAAAACTAAGCCTATCCCTCAACCTAACCCTCACCAGTGGCTAACGCCCTGGGGCCCTGTGAAACGTGGACGAGGGTCTCAAGGGGCCACAAAAGCCTCACCTGCCTGAGCTTCAGACTGGATGCCAGCAAGAGGGACCCTTGTCCTCAGGGCAGGGCGTTCCCGGCGAATGGGGCAGAAAGCGGGCCCGCGGGGCCCGGCCACCGGACCAGTAAGAACCTCCGGAGGGGCCGGGGAGGTGCCCCCAGAGTGGGAAGTGATTTTTCTCGGACTTGACACAGCTCTCTCCCGGTTGTCAAAGCCCATAGGCAGGGCTGTGGGCGTCCCAGGACACTCTGCCGTGAGCTGCCCTTTGGTGGGAGCGATGGGGGCCGGGGGGGGGGGGGGCGGGGGTGGGGGTGGGGGGGTTAGAGGGCCGGCCCCGAGGCTCATGGAGGCTCGTGGGCGTCCTGAAGGGAGGGTCGGCTGGTCTGCCCACGCTTGGGGACCTGGGAGGCACCCTGTGAGCAGAGGGCTATGTGCCTTTACATCCCAGTGGTGGGGGCTATTCCTCTGAGTTTGGGAGCAGGGCAGACTGGCTGGTGCTGCTCGCTCATTGGTCGAGTGGACCAGGGGCGGGGTTTCCGGAACAAGGAGGCGGGCCCAGGCCCACAGCTGAGCCCGGTCAAGTCAAGGAGGGGGCGGGGCCCGGTGAGCAGCTGGAGGCGGTCACGGGACCAAGGGGGCGGGGCCAGGTGAACAGCCCGGAGCGGTGAGGTAAGCAGGAGAAAGGGTCGCGGGCAGGGACACGGGTGACCGGCAGGCCGGTCTGCCGGCGGCAGGGACCTAAAGAGGGGGCCCGGCGGCTTGGCCGGGCGCTCAGCCGACCGGCGGGAAGCGGTCAAGGGAAGAGTGGGTTGGGGCCGGTGTCAAAAGCTGGAGGTGGTCCAGTGGGGAAGGCCCTGGGGCCCGGTGAATGTGGACGAGGGTCGCCAGTGGCCACAAAAGCCCCACTAGCCTGAGCTCCAGGCTGGAAGCCAGCAAGAGGTCCCCTTGTCCTCAGGGCAGGGCGTTCCCGGCGAATGGGGCAGAAAGCAGGCCGCCGGGGCCCGGCCAGCGGACCCGTAAGAACCTCCGGAGGGGCCGGGGAGGTGCCCCCGAAGCGCAAAGTGATTTTCTCGGACTTGGCACAGCTCTCTCCACGTTGTCAAAGGCTAACCCGAACCCTAAAACTAAGCCTATCCCTCAACCTAACCCTCACCAGTGGCTAACGCCCTGGGGCCCTGTGAAACGTGGACGAGGGTCTCAAGGGGCCACAAAAGCCTCACCTGCCTGAGCTTCAGACTGGATGCCAGCAAGAGGGACCCTTGTCCTCAGGGCAGGGCGTTCCCGGCGAATGGGGCAGAAAGCGGGCCCGCGGGGCCCGGCCACCGGACCAGTAAGAACCTCCGGAGGGGCCGGGGAGGTGCCCCCAGAGTGGGAAGTGATTTTTCTCGGACTTGACACAGCTCTCTCCCGGTTGTCAAAGCCCATAGGCAGGGCTGTGGGCGTCCCAGGACACTCTGCCGTGAGCTGCCCTTTGGTGGGAGCGATGGGGGCCGGGGTGGGGGTGGGGGGGTTAGAGGGCCGGCCCCGAGGCTCATGGAGGCTCGTGGGCGTCCTGAAGGGAGGGCCGGCTGGTCTGCCCACGCTTGGGGACCTGGGAGGCACCCTGTGAGCAGAGGGCTATGTGCCTTTACATCCCAGTGGTGGGGGCTATTCCTCTGAGTTTGGGAGCAGGGCAGACTGGCTGGTGCTGCTCGCTCATTGGTCGAGTGGACCAGGGGCGGGGTTTCCGGAACAAGGAGGCGGGCCCAGGCCCACAGCTGAGCCCGGTCAAGTCAAGGAGGGGGCGGGGCCCGGTGAGCAGCTGGAGGCGGTCACGGGACCAAGGGGGCGGGGCCAGGTGAACAGCCCGGAGCGGTGAGGTAAGCAGGAGAAAGGGTCGCGGGCAGGGACACGGGTGACCGGCAGGCCGGTCTGCCGGCGGCAGGGACCTAAAGAGGGGGCCCGGCGGCTTGGCCGGGCGCTCAGCCGACCGGCGGGAAGCGGTCAAGGGAAGAGTGGGTTGGGGCCGGTGTCAAAAGCTGGAGGTGGTCCAGTGGGGAAGGCCCTGGGGCCCGGTGAATGTGGACGAGGGTCGCCAGTGGCCACAAAAGCCCCACTAGCCTGAGCTCCAGGCTGGAAGCCAGCAAGAGGTCCCCTTGTCCTCAGGGCAGGGTGTTCCCGGCGAATGGGGCAGAAAGCAGGCCGCCGGGGCCCGGCCAGCGGACCCGTAAGAACCTCCGGAGGGGCCGGGGAGGTGCCCCCGAAGCGCAAAGTGATTTTCTCGGACTTGGCACAGCTCTCTCCACGTTGTCAAAGGCTAACCCGAACCCTAAAACTAAGCCTATCCCTCAACCTAACCCTCACCAGTGGCTAACGCCCTGGGGCCCTGTGAAACGTGGACGAGGGTCTCAAGGGGCCACAAAAGCCTCACCTGCCTGAGCTTCAGACTGGATGCCAGCAAGAGGGACCCTTGTCCTCAGGGCAGGGCGTTCCCGGCGAATGGGGCAGAAAGCGGGCCCGCGGGGCCCGGCCACCGGACCAGTAAGAACCTCCGGAGGGGCCGGGGAGGTGCCCCCAGAGTGGGAAGTGATTTTTCTCGGACTTGACACAGCTCTCTCCCGGTTGTCAAAGCCCATAGGCAGGGCTGTGGGCGTCCCAGGACACTCTGCCGTGAGCTGCCCTTTGGTGGGAGCGATGGGGGCCGGGGTGGGGGTGGGGGGGTTAGAGGGCCGGCCCCGAGGCTCATGGAGGCTCGTGGGCGTCCTGAAGGGAGGGCCGGCTGGTCTGCCCACGCTTGGGGACCTGGGAGGCACCCTGTGAGCAGAGGGCTATGTGCCTTTACATCCCAGTGGTGGGGGCTATTCCTCTGAGTTTGGGAGCAGGGCAGACTGGCTGGTGCTGCTCGCTCATTGGTCGAGTGGACCAGGGGCGGGGTTTCCGGAACAAGGAGGCGGGCCCAGGCCCACAGCTGAGCCCGGTCAAGTCAAGGAGGGGGCGGGGCCCGGTGAGCAGCTGGAGGCGGTCACGGGACCAAGGGGGCGGGGCCAGGTGAACAGCCCGGAGCGGTGAGGTAAGCAGGAGAAAGGGTCGCGGGCAGGGACACGGGTGACCGGCAGGCCGGTCTGCCGGCGGCAGGGACCTAAAGAGGGGGCCCGGCGGCTTGGCCGGGCGCTCAGCCGACCGGCGGGAAGCGGTCAAGGGAAGAGTGGGTTGGGGCCGGTGTCAAAAGCTGGAGGTGGTCCAGTGGGGAAGGCCCTGGGGCCCGGTGAATGTGGACGAGGGTCGCCAGTGGCCACAAAAGCCCCACTAGCCTGAGCTCCAGGCTGGAAGCCAGCAAGAGGTCCCCTTGTCCTCAAGGCAGGGCGTTCCCGGCGAATGGGGCAGAAAGCAGGCCGCCGGGGCCCGGCCAGCGGACCCGTAAGAACCTCCGGAGGGGCCGGGGAGGTGCCCCCGAAGCGCAAAGTGATTTTCTCGGACTTGGCACAGCTCTCTCCACGTTGTCAAAGGCTAACCCGAACCCTAAAACTAAGCCTATCCGTCAACCTAACCCTCACCAGTGGCTAACGCCCTGGGGCCCTGTGAAACGTGGACGAGGGTCTCAAGGGGCCACAAAAGCCTCACCTGCCTGAGCTTCAGACTGGATGCCAGCAAGAGGGACCCTTGTCCTCAGGGCAGGGCGTTCCCGGCGAATGGGGCAGAAAGCGGGCCCCCGGGGCCCGGCCACCGGACCAGTAAGAACCTCCGGAGGGGCCGGGGAGGTGCCCCCAGAGTGGGAAGTGATTTTTCTCGGACTTGACACAGCTCTCTCCCGGTTGTCAAAGCCCATAGGCAGGGCTGTGGGCGTCCCAGGACACTCTGCCGTGAGCTGCCCTTTGGTGGGAGCGATGGGGGCCGGGGTGGGGGTGGGGGGGTTAGAGGGCCGGCCCCGAGGCTCATGGAGGCTCGTGGGCGTCCTGAAGGGAGGGCCGGCTGGTCTGCCCACGCTTGGGGACCTGGGAGGCACCCTGTGAGCAGAGGGCTATGTGCCTTTACATCCCAGTGGTGGGGGCTATTCCTCTGAGTTTGGGAGCAGGGCAGACTGGCTGGTGCTGCTCGCTCATTGGTCGAGTGGACCAGGGGCGGGGTTTCCGGAACAAGGAGGCGGGCCCAGGCCCACAGCTGAGCCCGGTCAAGTCAAGGAGGGGGCGGGGCCCGGTGAGCAGCTGGAGGCGGTCACGGGACCAAGGGGGCGGGGCCAGGTGAACAGCCCGGAGCGGTGAGGTAAGCAGGAGAAAGGGTCGCGGGCAGGGACACGGGTGACCGGCAGGCCGGTCTGCCGGCGGCAGGGACCTAAAGAGGGGGCCCGGCGGCTTGGCCGGGCGCTCAGCCGACCGGCGGGAAGCGGTCAAGGGAAGAGTGGGTTGGGGCCGGTGTCAAAAGCTGGAGGTGGTCCAGTGGGGAAGGCCCTGGGGCCCGGTGAATGTGGACGAGGGTCGCCAGTGGCCACAAAAGCCCCACTAGCCTGAGCTCCAGGCTGGAAGCCAGCAAGAGGTCCCCTTGTCCTCAGGGCAGGGTGTTCCCGGCGAATGGGGCAGAAAGCAGGCCGCCGGGGCCCGGCCAGCGGACCCGTAAGAACCTCCGGAGGGGCCGGGGAGGTGCCCCCGAAGCGCAAAGTGATTTTCTCGGACTTGGCACAGCTCTCTCCACGTTGTCAAAGGCTAACCCGAACCCTAAAACTAAGCCTATCCCTCAACCTAACCCTCACCAGTGGCTAACGCCCTGGGGCCCTGTGAAACGTGGACGAGGGTCTCAAGGGGCCACAAAAGCCTCACCTGCCTGAGCTTCAGACTGGATGCCAGCAAGAGGGACCCTTGTCCTCAGGGCAGGGCGTTCCCGGCGAATGGGGCAGAAAGCGGGCCCGCGGGGCCCGGCCACCGGACCAGTAAGAACCTCCGGAGGGGCCGGGGAGGTGCCCCCAGAGTGGGAAGTGATTTTTCTCGGACTTGACACAGCTCTCTCCCGGTTGTCAAAGCCCATAGGCAGGGCTGTGGGCGTCCCAGGACACTCTGCCGTGAGCTGCCCTTTGGTGGGAGCGATGGGGGCCGGGGTGGGGGTGGGGGGGTTAGAGGGCCGGCCCCGAGGCTCATGGAGGCTCGTGGGCGTCCTGAAGGGAGGGCCGGCTGGTCTGCCCACGCTTGGGGACCTGGGAGGCACCCTGTGAGCAGAGGGCTATGTGCCTTTACATCCCAGTGGTGGGGGCTATTCCTCTGAGTTTGGGAGCAGGGCAGACTGGCTGGTGCTGCTCGCTCATTGGTCGAGTGGACCAGGGGCGGGGTTTCCGGAACAAGGAGGCGGGCCCAGGCCCACAGCTGAGCCCGGTCAAGTCAAGGAGGGGGCGGGGCCCGGTGAGCAGCTGGAGGCGGTCACGGGACCAAGGGGGCGGGGCCAGGTGAACAGCCCGGAGCGGTGAGGTAAGCAGGAGAAAGGGTCGCGGGCAGGGACACGGGTGACCGGCAGGCCGGTCTGCCGGCGGCAGGGACCTAAAGAGGGGGCCCGGCGGCTTGGCCGGGCGCTCAGCCGACCGGCGGGAAGCGGTCAAGGGAAGAGTGGGTTGGGGCCGGTGTCAAAAGCTGGAGGTGGTCCAGTGGGGAAGGCCCTGGGGCCCGGTGAATGTGGACGAGGGTCGCCAGTGGCCACAAAAGCCCCACTAGCCTGAGCTCCAGGCTGGAAGCCAGCAAGAGGTCCCCTTGTCCTCAAGGCAGGGCGTTCCCGGCGAATGGGGCAGAAAGCAGGCCGCCGGGGCCCGGCCAGCGGACCCGTAAGAACCTCCGGAGGGGCCGGGGAGGTGCCCCCGAAGCGCAAAGTGATTTTCTCGGACTTGGCACAGCTCTCTCCACGTTGTCAAAGGCTAACCCGAACCCTAAAACTAAGCCTATCCCTCAACCTAACCCTCACCAGTGGCTAACGCCCTGGGGCCCTGTGAAACGTGGACGAGGGTCTCAAGGGGCCACAAAAGCCTCACCTGCCTGAGCTTCAGACTGGATGCCAGCAAGAGGGACCCTTGTCCTCAGGGCAGGGCGTTCCCGGCGAATGGGGCAGAAAGCGGGCCCCCGGGGCCCGGCCACCGGACCAGTAAGAACCTCCGGAGGGGCCGGGGAGGTGCCCCCAGAGTGGGAAGTGATTTTTCTCGGACTTGACACAGCTCTCTCCCGGTTGTCAAAGCCCATAGGCAGGGCTGTGGGCGTCCCAGGACACTCTGCCGTGAGCTGCCCTTTGGTGGGAGCGATGGGGGCCGGGGGGGGGGGCGGGGGTGGGGGTGGGGGGGTTAGAGGGCCGGCCCCGAGGCTCATGGAGGCTCGTGGGCGTCCTGAAGGGAGGGCCGGCTGGTCTGCCCACGCTTGGGGACCTGGGAGGCACCCTGTGAGCAGAGGGCTATGTGCCTTTACATCCCAGTGGTGGGGGCTATTCCTCTGAGTTTGGGAGCAGGGCAGACTGGCTGGTGCTGCTCGCTCATTGGTCGAGTGGACCAGGGGCGGGGTTTCCGGAACAAGGAGGCGGGCCCAGGCCCACAGCTGAGCCCAGTCAAGTCAAGGAGGGGGCGGGGCCCGGTGAGCAGCTGGAGGCGGTCACGGGACCAAGAGGGCGGGGCCAGGTGAACAGCCCGGAGCGGTGAGGTAAGCAGGAGAAAGGGTCGGGGGCAGGGACACGGGTGACCGGCAGGCCGGTCTGCCGGCGGCAGGGACCTAAAGAGGGGGCCCGGCGGCTTGGCCGGGCGCTCAGCCGACCGGCGGGAAGCGGTCAAGGGAAGAGTGGGTTGGGGCCGGTGTCAAAAGCTGGAGGTGGTCCAGTGGGGAAGGCCCTGGGGCCCGGTGAATGTGGACGAGGGTCGCCAGTGGCCACAAAAGCCCCACTAGCCTGAGCTCCAGGCTGGAAGCCAGCAAGAGGTCCCCTTGTCCTCACGGCAGGGCGTTCCCGGCGAATGGGGCAGAAAGCAGGCCGCCGGGGCCCGGCCACCGGACCAGTAAGAACCTCCGGAGGGGCCGGGGAGGTGCCCCCAGAGTGGGAAGTGATTTTTCTCGGACTTGACACAGCTCTCTCCCGGTTGTCAAAGCCCATAGGCAGGGCTGTGGGCGTCCCAGGACACTCTGCCGTGAGCTGCCCTTTGGTGGGAGCGATGGGGGCCGGGGTGGGGGTGGGGGGGTTAGAGGGCCGGCCCCGAGGCTCATGGAGGCTCGTGGGCGTCCTGAAGGGAGGGCCGGCTGGTCTGCCCACGCTTGGGGACCTGGGAGGCACCCTGTGAGCAGAGGGCTATGTGCCTTTACATCCCAGTGGTGGGGGCTATTCCTCTGAGTTTGGGAGCAGGGCAGACTGGCTGGTGCTGCTCGCTCATTGGTCGAGTGGACCAGGGGCGGGGTTTCCGGAACAAGGAGGCGGGCCCAGGCCCACAGCTGAGCCCAGTCAAGTCAAGGAGGGGGCGGGGCCCGGTGAGCAGCTGGAGGCGGTCACGGGACCAAGAGGGCGGGGCCAGGTGAACAGCCCGGAGCGGTGAGGTAAGCAGGAGAAAGGGTCGCGGGCAGGGACACGGGTGACCGGCAGGCCGGTCTGCCGGCGGCAGGGACCTAAAGAGGGGGCCCGGCGGCTTGGCCGGGCGCTCAGCCGACCGGCGGGAAGCGGTCAAGGGAAGAGTGGGTTGGGGCCGGTGTCAAAAGCTGGAGGTGGTCCAGTGGGGAAGGCCCTGGGGCCCGGTGAATGTGGACGAGGGTCGCCAGTGGCCACAAAAGCCCCACTAGCCTGAGCTCCAGGCTGGAAGCCAGCAAGAGGTCCCCTTGTCCTCACGGCAGGGCGTTCCCGGCGAATGGGGCAGAAAGCAGGCCGCCGGGGCCCGGCCACCGGACCAGTAAGAACCTCCGGAGGGGCCGGGGAGGTGCCCCCAGAGTGGGAAGTGATTTTTCTCGGACTTGACACAGCTCTCTCCCGGTTGTCAAAGCCCATAGGCAGGGCTGTGGGCGTCCCAGGACACTCTGCCGTGAGCTGCCCTTTGGTGGGAGCGATGGGGCCGGGGGGGGGGGTGGGGGGGTTAGAGGGCCGGCCCCGAGGCTCATGGAGGCTCGTGGGCGTCCTGAAGGGAGGGCCGGCTGGTCTGCCCACGCTTGGGGACCTGGGAGGCACCCTGTGAGCAGAGGGCTATGTCCCTTTACATCCCAGTGGTGGGGGCTATTCCTCTGAGTTTGGGAGCAGGGCAGACTGGCTGGTGCTGCTCGCTCATTGGTCGAGTGGACCAGGGGCGGGGTTTCCGGAACAAGGAGGCGGGCCCAGGCCCACAGCTGAGCCCGGTCAAGTCAAGGAGGGGGCGGGGCCCGGTGAGCAGCTGGAGGCGGTCACGGGACCAAGGGGGGGGGGCCAGGTGAACAGCCCGGAGCGGTGAGGTAAGCAGGAGAAAGGGTCGCGGGCAGGGACACGGGTGACCGGCAGGCCGGTCTGCCGGCGGCAGGGACCTAAAGAGGGGGCCCGGCGGCTTGGCCGGGCGCTCAGCCGACCGGCGGGAAGCGGTCAAGGGAAGAGTGGGTTGGGGCCGGTGTCAAAAGCTGGAGGTGGTCCAGTGGGGAAGGCCCTGGGGCCCGGTGAATGTGGACGAGGGTCGCCAGTGGCCACAAAAGCCCCACTAGCCTGAGCTCCAGGCTGGAAGCCAGCAAGAGGTCCCCTTGTCCTCAGGGCAGGGTGTTCCCGGCGAATGGGGCAGAAAGCAGGCCGCCGGGGCCCGGCCAGCGGACCCGTAAGAACCTCCGGAGGGGCCGGGGAGGTGCCCCCGAAGCGCAAAGTGATTTTCTCGGACTTGGCACAGCTCTCTCCACGTTGTCAAAGGCTAACCCGAACCCTAAAACTAAGCCTATCCCTCAACCTAACCCTCACCAGTGGCTAACGCCCTGGGGCCCTGTGAAACGTGGACGAGGGTCTCAAGGGGCCACAAAAGCCTCACCTGCCTGAGCTTCAGACTGGATGCCAGCAAGAGGGACCCTTGTCCTCAGGGCAGGGCGTTCCCGGCGAATGGGGCAGAAAGCGGGCCCGCGGGGCCCGGCCACCGGACCAGTAAGAACCTCCGGAGGGGCCGGGGAGGTGCCCCCAGAGTGGGAAGTGATTTTTCTCGGACTTGACACAGCTCTCTCCCGGTTGTCAAAGCCCATAGGCAGGGCTGTGGGCGTCCCAGGACACTCTGCCGTGAGCTGCCCTTTGGTGGGAGCGATGGGGGCCGGGGTGGGGGTGGGGGGGTTAGAGGGCCGGCCCCGAGGCTCATGGAGGCTCGTGGGCGTCCTGAAGGGAGGGCCGGCTGGTCTGCCCACGCTTGGGGACCTGGGAGGCACCCTGTGAGCAGAGGGCTATGTGCCTTTACATCCCAGTGGTGGGGGCTATTCCTCTGAGTTTGGGAGCAGGGCAGACTGGCTGGTGCTGCTCGCTCATTGGTCGAGTGGACCAGGGGCGGGGTTTCCGGAACAAGGAGGCGGGCCCAGGCCCACAGCTGAGCCCGGTCAAGTCAAGGAGGGGGCGGGGCCCGGTGAGCAGCTGGAGGCGGTCACGGGACCAAGGGGGCGGGGCCAGGTGAACAGCCCGGAGCGGTGAGGTAAGCAGGAGAAAGGGTCGCGGGCAGGGACACGGGTGACCGGCAGGCCGGTCTGCCGGCGGCAGGGACCTAAAGAGGGGGCCCGGCGGCTTGGCCGGGCGCTCAGCCGACCGGCGGGAAGCGGTCAAGGGAAGAGTGGGTTGGGGCCGGTGTCAAAAGCTGGAGGTGGTCCAGTGGGGAAGGCCCTGGGGCCCGGTGAATGTGGACGAGGGTCGCCAGTGGCCACAAAAGCCCCACTAGCCTGAGCTCCAGGCTGGAAGCCAGCAAGAGGTCCCCTTGTCCTCAAGGCAGGGCGTTCCCGGCGAATGGGGCAGAAAGCAGGCCGCCGGGGCCCGGCCAGCGGACCCGTAAGAACCTCCGGAGGGGCCGGGGAGGTGCCCCCGAAGCGCAAAGTGATTTTCTCGGACTTGGCACAGCTCTCTCCACGTTGTCAAAGGCTAACCCGAACCCTAAAACTAAGCCTATCCCTCAACCTAACCCTCACCAGTGGCTAACGCCCTGGGGCCCTGTGAAACGTGGACGAGGGTCTCAAGGGGCCACAAAAGCCTCACCTGCCTGAGCTTCAGACTGGATGCCAGCAAGAGGGACCCTTGTCCTCAGGGCAGGGCGTTCCCGGCGAATGGGGCAGAAAGCGGGCCCCCGGGGCCCGGCCACCGGACCAGTAAGAACCTCCGGAGGGGCCGGGGAGGTGCCCCCAGAGTGGGAAGTGATTTTTCTCGGACTTGACACAGCTCTCTCCCGGTTGTCAAAGCCCATAGGCAGGGCTGTGGGCGTCCCAGGACACTCTGCCGTGAGCTGCCCTTTGGTGGGAGCGATGGGGGCCGGGGGGGGGGGCGGGGGTGGGGGTGGGGGGGTTAGAGGGCCGGCCCCGAGGCTCATGGAGGCTCGTGGGCGTCCTGAAGGGAGGGCCGGCTGGTCTGCCCACGCTTGGGGACCTGGGAGGCACCCTGTGAGCAGAGGGCTATGTGCCTTTACATCCCAGTGGTGGGGGCTATTCCTCTGAGTTTGGGAGCAGGGCAGACTGGCTGGTGCTGCTCGCTCATTGGTCGAGTGGACCAGGGGCGGGGTTTCCGGAACAAGGAGGCGGGCCCAGGCCCACAGCTGAGCCCAGTCAAGTCAAGGAGGGGGCGGGGCCCGGTGAGCAGCTGGAGGCGGTCACGGGACCAAGAGGGCGGGGCCAGGTGAACAGCCCGGAGCGGTGAGGTAAGCAGGAGAAAGGGTCGGGGGCAGGGACACGGGTGACCGGCAGGCCGGTCTGCCGGCGGCAGGGACCTAAAGAGGGGGCCCGGCGGCTTGGCCGGGCGCTCAGCCGACCGGCGGGAAGCGGTCAAGGGAAGAGTGGGTTGGGGCCGGTGTCAAAAGCTGGAGGTGGTCCAGTGGGGAAGGCCCTGGGGCCCGGTGAATGTGGACGAGGGTCGCCAGTGGCCACAAAAGCCCCACTAGCCTGAGCTCCAGGCTGGAAGCCAGCAAGAGGTCCCCTTGTCCTCACGGCAGGGCGTTCCCGGCGAATGGGGCAGAAAGCAGGCCGCCGGGGCCCGGCCACCGGACCAGTAAGAACCTCCGGAGGGGCCGGGGAGGTGCCCCCAGAGTGGGAAGTGATTTTTCTCGGACTTGACACAGCTCTCTCCCGGTTGTCAAAGCCCATAGGCAGGGCTGTGGGCGTCCCAGGACACTCTGCCGTGAGCTGCCCTTTGGTGGGAGCGATGGGGGCCGGGGTGGGGGTGGGGGGGTTAGAGGGCCGGCCCCGAGGCTCATGGAGGCTCGTGGGCGTCCTGAAGGGAGGGCCGGCTGGTCTGCCCACGCTTGGGGACCTGGGAGGCACCCTGTGAGCAGAGGGCTATGTGCCTTTACATCCCAGTGGTGGGGGCTATTCCTCTGAGTTTGGGAGCAGGGCAGACTGGCTGGTGCTGCTCGCTCATTGGTCGAGTGGACCAGGGGCGGGGTTTCCGGAACAAGGAGGCGGGCCCAGGCCCACAGCTGAGCCCAGTCAAGTCAAGGAGGGGGCGGGGCCCGGTGAGCAGCTGGAGGCGGTCACGGGACCAAGAGGGCGGGGCCAGGTGAACAGCCCGGAGCGGTGAGGTAAGCAGGAGAAAGGGTCGCGGGCAGGGACACGGGTGACCGGCAGGCCGGTCTGCCGGCGGCAGGGACCTAAAGAGGGGGCCCGGCGGCTTGGCCGGGCGCTCAGCCGACCGGCGGGAAGCGGTCAAGGGAAGAGTGGGTTGGGGCCGGTGTCAAAAGCTGGAGGTGGTCCAGTGGGGAAGGCCCTGGGGCCCGGTGAATGTGGACGAGGGTCGCCAGTGGCCACAAAAGCCCCACTAGCCTGAGCTCCAGGCTGGAAGCCAGCAAGAGGTCCCCTTGTCCTCACGGCAGGGCGTTCCCGGCGAATGGGGCAGAAAGCAGGCCGCCGGGGCCCGGCCACCGGACCAGTAAGAACCTCCGGAGGGGCCGGGGAGGTGCCCCCAGAGTGGGAAGTGATTTTTCTCGGACTTGACACAGCTCTCTCCCGGTTGTCAAAGCCCATAGGCAGGGCTGTGGGCGTCCCAGGACACTCTGCCGTGAGCTGCCCTTTGGTGGGAGCGATGGGGCCGGGGGGGGGGGTGGGGGGGTTAGAGGGCCGGCCCCGAGGCTCATGGAGGCTCGTGGGCGTCCTGAAGGGAGGGCCGGCTGGTCTGCCCACGCTTGGGGACCTGGGAGGCACCCTGTGAGCAGAGGGCTATGTCCCTTTACATCCCAGTGGTGGGGGCTATTCCTCTGAGTTTGGGAGCAGGGCAGACTGGCTGGTGCTGCTCGCTCATTGGTCGAGTGGACCAGGGGCGGGGTTTCCGGAACAAGGAGGCGGGCCCAGGCCCACAGCTGAGCCCGGTCAAGTCAAGGAGGGGGCGGGGCCCGGTGAGCAGCTGGAGGCGGTCACGGGACCAAGGGGGGGGGGCCAGGTGAACAGCCCGGAGCGGTGAGGTAAGCAGGAGAAAGGGTCGCGGGCAGGGACACGGGTGACCGGCAGGCCGGTCTGCCGGCGGCAGGGACCTAAAGAGGGGGCCCGGCGGCTTGGCCGGGCGCTCAGCCGACCGGCGGGAAGCGGTCAAGGGAAGAGTGGGTTGGGGCCGGTGTCAAAAGCTGGAGGTGGTCCAGTGGGGAAGGCCCTGGGGCCCGGTGAATGTGGACGAGGGTCGCCAGTGGCCACAAAAGCCCCACTAGCCTGAGCTCCAGGCTGGAAGCCAGCAAGAGGTCCCCTTGTCCTCAGGGCAGGGCGTTTCCGGCGAATGGGGCAGAAAGCAGGCCGCCGGGGCCCGGCCAGCGGACCCGTAAGAACCTCCGGAGGGGCCGGGGAGGTGCCCCCGAAGCGCAAAGTGATTTTCTCGGACTTGGCACAGCTCTCTCCACGTTGTCAAAGGCTAACCCGAACCCTAAAACTAAGCCTATCCCTCAACCTAACCCTCACCAGTGGCTAACGCCCTGGGGCCCTGTGAAACGTGGACGAGGGTCTCAAGGGGCCACAAAAGCCTCACCTGCCTGAGCTTCAGACTGGATGCCAGCAAGAGGGACCCTTGTCCTCAGGGCAGGGCGTTCCCGGCGAATGGGGCAGAAAGCGGGCCCCCGGGGCCCGGCCACCGGACCAGTAAGAACCTCCGGAGGGGCCGGGGAGGTGCCCCCAGAGTGGGAAGTGATTTTTCTCGGACTTGACACAGCTCTCTCCCGGTTGTCAAAGCCCATAGGCAGGGCTGTGGGCGTCCCAGGACACTCTGCCGTGAGCTGCCCTTTGGTGGGAGCGATGGGGGCCGGGGGGGGGGGGGCGGGGGTGGGGGTGGGGGGGTTAGAGGGCCGGCCCCGAGGCTCATGGAGGCTCGTGGGCGTCCTGAAGGGAGGGCCGGCTGGTCTGCCCACGCTTGGGGACCTGGGAGGCACCCTGTGAGCAGAGGGCTATGTGCCTTTACATCCCAGTGGTGGGGGCTATTCCTCTGAGTTTGGGAGCAGGGCAGACTGGCTGGTGCTGCTCGCTCATTGGTCGAGTGGACCAGGGGCGGGGTTTCCGGAACAAGGAGGCGGGCCCAGGCCCACAGCTGAGCCCATTCAAGTCAAGGAGGGGGCGGGGCCCGGTGAGCAGCTGGAGGTGGTCACGGGACCAAGAGGGCGGGGCCAGGTGAACAGCCCGGAGCGGTGAGGTAAGCAGGAGAAAGGGTCGGGGGCAGGGACACGGGTGACCGGCAGGCCGGTCTGCCGGCGGCAGGGACCTAAAGAGGGGGCCCGGCGGCTTGGCCGGGCGCTCAGCCGACCGGCGGGAAGCGGTCAAGGGAAGAGTGGGTTGGGGCCGGTGTCAAAAGCTGGAGGTGGTCCAGTGGGGAAGGCCCTGGGGCCCGGTGAATGTGGACGAGGGTCGCCAGTGGCCACAAAAGCCCCACTAGCCTGAGCTCCAGGCTGGAAGCCAGCAAGAGGTCCCCTTGTCCTCACGGCAGGGCGTTCCCGGCGAATGGGGCAGAAAGCAGGCCGCCGGGGCCCGGCCACCGGACCAGTAAGAACCTCCGGAGGGGCCGGGGAGGTGCCCCCAGAGTGGGAAGTGATTTTTCTCGGACTTGACACAGCTCTCTCCCGGTTGTCAAAGCCCATAGGCAGGGCTGTGGGCGTCCCAGGACACTCTGCCGTGAGCTGCCCTTTGGTGGGAGCGATGGGGGCCGGGGTGGGGGTGGGGGGGTTAGAGGGCCGGCCCCGAGGCTCATGGAGGCTCGTGGGCGTCCTGAAGGGAGGGCCGGCTGGTCTGCCCACGCTTGGGGACCTGGGAGGCACCCTGTGAGCAGAGGGCTATGTGCCTTTACATCCCAGTGGTGGGGGCTATTCCTCTGAGTTTGGGAGCAGGGCAGACTGGCTGGTGCTGCTCGCTCATTGGTCGAGTGGACCAGGGGCGGGGTTTCCGGAACAAGGAGGCGGGCCCAGGCCCACAGCTGAGCCCGGTCAAGTCAAGGAGGGGGCGGGGCCCGGTGAGCAGCTGGAGGCGGTCACGGGACCAAGGGGGCGGGGCCAGGTGAACAGCCCGGAGCGGTGAGGTAAGCAGGAGAAAGGGTCGCGGGCAGGGACACGGGTGACCGGCAGGCCGGTCTGCCGGCGGCAGGGACCTAAAGAGGGGGCCCGGCGGCTTGGCCGGGCGCTCAGCCGACCGGCGGGAAGCGGTCAAGGGAAGAGTGGGTTGGGGCCGGTGTCAAAAGCTGGAGGTGGTCCAGTGGGGAAGGCCCTGGGGCCCGGTGAATGTGGACGAGGGTCGCCAGTGGCCACAAAAGCCCCACTAGCCTGAGCTCCAGGCTGGAAGCCAGCAAGAGGTCCCCTTGTCCTCAGGGCAGGGTGTTCCCGGCGAATGGGGCAGAAAGCAGGCCGCCGGGGCCCGGCCAGCGGACCCGTAAGAACCTCCGGAGGGGCCGGGGAGGTGCCCCCGAAGCGCAAAGTGATTTTCTCGGACTTGGCACAGCTCTCTCCACGTTGTCAAAGGCTAACCCGAACCCTAAAACTAAGCCTATCCCTCAACCTAACCCTCACCAGTGGCTAACGCCCTGGGGCCCTGTGAAACGTGGACGAGGGTCTCAAGGGGCCACAAAAGCCTCACCTGCCTGAGCTTCAGACTGGATGCCAGCAAGAGGGACCCTTGTCCTCAGGGCAGGGCGTTCCCGGCGAATGGGGCAGAAAGCGGGCCCCCGGGGCCCGGCCACCGGACCAGTAAGAACCTCCGGAGGGGCCGGGGAGGTGCCCCCAGAGTGGGAAGTGATTTTTCTCGGACTTGACACAGCTCTCTCCCGGTTGTCAAAGCCCATAGGCAGGGCTGTGGGCGTCCCAGGACACTCTGCCGTGAGCTGCCCTTTGGTGGGAGCGATGGGGCCGGGGGGGGGGGTGGGGGGGTTAGAGGGCCGGCCCCGAGGCTCATGGAGGCTCGTGGGCGTCCTGAAGGGAGGGCCGGCTGGTCTGCCCACGCTTGGGGACCTGGGAGGCACCCTGTGAGCAGAGGGCTATGTCCCTTTACATCCCAGTGGTGGGGGCTATTCCTCTGAGTTTGGGAGCAGGGCAGACTGGCTGGTGCTGCTCGCTCATTGGTCGAGTGGACCAGGGGCGGGGTTTCCGGAACAAGGAGGCGGGCCCAGGCCCACAGCTGAGCCCGGTCAAGTCAAGGAGGGGGCGGGGCCCGGTGAGCAGCTGGAGGCGGTCACGGGACCAAGGGGGGGGGGCCAGGTGAACAGCCCGGAGCGGTGAGGTAAGCAGGAGAAAGGGTCGCGGGCAGGGACACGGGTGACCGGCAGGCCGGTCTGCCGGCGGCAGGGACCTAAAGAGGGGGCCCGGCGGCTTGGCCGGGCGCTCAGCCGACCGGCGGGAAGCGGTCAAGGGAAGAGTGGGTTGGGGCCGGTGTCAAAAGCTGGAGGTGGTCCAGTGGGGAAGGCCCTGGGGCCCGGTGAATGTGGACGAGGGTCGCCAGTGGCCACAAAAGCCCCACTAGCCTGAGCTCCAGGCTGGAAGCCAGCAAGAGGTCCCCTTGTCCTCAGGGCAGGGCGTTTCCGGCGAATGGGGCAGAAAGCAGGCCGCCGGGGCCCGGCCAGCGGACCCGTAAGAACCTCCGGAGGGGCCGGGGAGGTGCCCCCGAAGCGCAAAGTGATTTTCTCGGACTTGGCACAGCTCTCTCCACGTTGTCAAAGGCTAACCCGAACCCTAAAACTAAGCCTATCCCTCAACCTAACCCTCACCAGTGGCTAACGCCCTGGGGCCCTGTGAAACGTGGACGAGGGTCTCAAGGGGCCACAAAAGCCTCACCTGCCTGAGCTTCAGACTGGATGCCAGCAAGAGGGACCCTTGTCCTCAGGGCAGGGCGTTCCCGGCGAATGGGGCAGAAAGCGGGCCCCCGGGGCCCGGCCACCGGACCAGTAAGAACCTCCGGAGGGGCCGGGGAGGTGCCCCCAGAGTGGGAAGTGATTTTTCTCGGACTTGACACAGCTCTCTCCCGGTTGTCAAAGCCCATAGGCAGGGCTGTGGGCGTCCCAGGACACTTTGCCGTGAGCTGCCCTTTGGTGGGAGCGATGGGGGCCGGGGGGGGGCGGGCGGGGGTGGGGGTGGGGGGGTTAGAGGGCCGGCCCCGAGGCTCATGGAGGCTCGTGGGCGTCCTGAAGGGAGGGCCGGCTGGTCTGCCCACGCTTGGGGACCTGGGAGGCACCCTGTGAGCAGAGGGCTATGTGCCTTTACATCCCAGTGGTGGGGGCTATTCCTCTGAGTTTGGGAGCAGGGCAGACTGGCTGGTGCTGCTCGCTCATTGGTCGAGTGGACCAGGGGCGGGGTTTCCGGAACAAGGAGGCGGGCCCAGGCCCACAGCTGAGCCCGGTCAAGTCAAGGAGGGGGCGGGGCCCGGTGAGCAGCTGGAGGCGGTCACGGGACCAAGAGGGCGGGGCCAGGTGAACAGCCCGGAGCGGTGAGGTAAGCAGGAGAAAGGGTCGCGGGCAGGGACACGGGTGACCGGCAGGCCGGTCTGCCGGCGGCAGGGACCTAAAGAGGGGGCCCGGCGGCTTGGCCGGGCGCTCAGCCGACCGGCGGGAAGCGGTCAAGGGAAGAGTGGGTTGGGGCCGGTGTCAAAAGCTGGAGGTGGTCCAGTGGGGAAGGCCCTGGGGCCCGGTGAATGTGGACGAGGGTCGCCAGTGGCCACAAAAGCCCCACTAGCCTGAGCTCCAGGCTGGAAGCCAGCAAGAGGTCCCCTTGTCCTCACGGCAGGGCGTTCCCGGCGAATGGGGCAGAAAGCAGGCCGCCGGGGCCCGGCCACCGGACCAGTAAGAACCTCCGGAGGGGCCGGGGAGGTGCCCCCAGAGTGGGAAGTGATTTTTCTCGGACTTGACACAGCTCTCTCCCGGTTGTCAAAGCCCATAGGCAGGGCTGTGGGCGTCCCAGGACACTCTGCCGTGAGCTGCCCTTTGGTGGGAGCGATGGGGGCCGGGGTGGGGGTGGGGGGGTTAGAGGGCCGGCCCCGAGGCTCATGGAGGCTCGTGGGCGTCCTGAAGGGAGGGCCGGCTGGTCTGCCCACGCTTGGGGACCTGGGAGGCACCCTGTGAGCAGAGGGCTATGTGCCTTTACATCCCAGTGGTGGGGGCTATTCCTCTGAGTTTGGGAGCAGGGCAGACTGGCTGGTGCTGCTCGCTCATTGGTCGAGTGGACCAGGGGCGGGGTTTCCGGAACAAGGAGGCGGGCCCAGGCCCACAGCTGAGCCCGGTCAAGTCAAGGAGGGGGCGGGGCCCGGTGAGCAGCTGGAGGCGGTCACGGGACCAAGGGGGCGGGGCCAGGTGAACAGCCCGGAGCGGTGAGGTAAGCAGGAGAAAGGGTCGCGGGCAGGGACACGGGTGACCGGCAGGCCGGTCTGCCGGCGGCAGGGACCTAAAGAGGGGGCCCGGCGGCTTGGCCGGGCGCTCAGCCGACCGGCGGGAAGCGGTCAAGGGAAGAGTGGGTTGGGGCCGGTGTCAAAAGCTGGAGGTGGTCCAGTGGGGAAGGCCCTGGGGCCCGGTGAATGTGGACGAGGGTCGCCAGTGGCCACAAAAGCCCCACTAGCCTGAGCTCCAGGCTGGAAGCCAGCAAGAGGTCCCCTTGTCCTCAGGGCAGGGCGTTCCCGGCGAATGGGGCAGAAAGCGGGCCCCCGGGGCCCGGCCACCGGACCAGTAAGAACCTCCGGAGGGGCCGGGGAGGTGCCCCCAGAGTGGGAAGTGATTTTTCTCGGACTTGACACAGCTCTCTCCCGGTTGTCAAAGCCCATAGGCAGGGCTGTGGGCGTCCCAGGACACTCTGCCGTGAGCTGCCCTTTGGTGGGAGCGATGGGGGCCGGGGGGGGGGGGGCGGGGGTGGGGGTGGGGGGGTTAGAGGGCCGGCCCCGAGGCTCATGGAGGCTCGTGGGCGTCCTGAAGGGAGGGCCGGCTGGTCTGCCCACGCTTGGGGACCTGGGAGGCACCCTGTGAGCAGAGGGCTATGTGCCTTTACATCCCAGTGGTGGGGGCTATTCCTCTGAGTTTGGGAGCAGGGCAGACTGGCTGGTGCTGCTCGCTCATTGGTCGAGTGGACCAGGGGCGGGGTTTCCGGAACAAGGAGGCGGGCCCAGGCCCACAGCTGAGCCCATTCAAGTCAAGGAGGGGGCGGGGCCCGGTGAGCAGCTGGAGGCGGTCACGGGACCAAGAGGGCGGGGCCAGGTGAACAGCCCGGAGCGGTGAGGTAAGCAGGAGAAAGGGTCGGGGGCAGGGACACGGGTGACCGGCAGGCCGGTCTGCCGGCGGCAGGGACCTAAAGAGGGGGCCCGGCGGCTTGGCCGGGCGCTCAGCCGACCGGCGGGAAGCGGTCAAGGGAAGAGTGGGTTGGGGCCGGTGTCAAAAGCTGGAGGTGGTCCAGTGGGGAAGGCCCTGGGGCCCGGTGAATGTGGACGAGGGTCGCCAGTGGCCACAAAAGCCCCACTAGCCTGAGCTCCAGGCTGGAAGCCAGCAAGAGGTCCCCTTGTCCTCACGGCAGGGCGTTCCCGGCGAATGGGGCAGAAAGCAGGCCGCCGGGGCCCGGCCACCGGACCAGTAAGAACCTCCGGAGGGGCCGGGGAGGTGCCCCCAGAGTGGGAAGTGATTTTTCTCGGACTTGACACAGCTCTCTCCCGGTTGTCAAAGCCCATAGGCAGGGCTGTGGGCGTCCCAGGACACTCTGCCGTGAGCTGCCCTTTGGTGGGAGCGATGGGGGCCGGGGTGGGGGTGGGGGGGTTAGAGGGCCGGCCCCGAGGCTCATGGAGGCTCGTGGGCGTCCTGAAGGGAGGGCCGGCTGGTCTGCCCACGCTTGGGGACCTGGGAGGCACCCTGTGAGCAGAGGGCTATGTGCCTTTACATCCCAGTGGTGGGGGCTATTCCTCTGAGTTTGGGAGCAGGGCAGACTGGCTGGTGCTGCTCGCTCATTGGTCGAGTGGACCAGGGGCGGGGTTTCCGGAACAAGGAGGCGGGCCCAGGCCCACAGCTGAGCCTGGTCAAGTCAAGGAGGGGGCGGGGCCCGGTGAGCAGCTGGAGGCGGTCACGGGACCAAGGGGGCGGGGCCAGGTGAACAGCCCGGAGCGGTGAGGTAAGCAGGAGAAAGGGTCGCGGGCAGGGACACGGGTGACCGGCAGGCCGGTCTGCCGGCGGCAGGGACCTAAAGAGGGGGCCCGGCGGCTTGGCCGGGCGCTCAGCCGACCGGCGGGAAGCGGTCAAGGGAAGAGTGGGTTGGGGCCGGTGTCAAAAGCTGGAGGTGGTCCAGTGGGGAAGGCCCTGGGGCCCGGTGAATGTGGACGAGGGTCGCCAGTGGCCACAAAAGCCCCACTAGCCTGAGCTCCAGGCTGGAAGCCAGCAAGAGGTCCCCTTGTCCTCAGGGCAGGGTGTTCCCGGCGAATGGGGCAGAAAGCAGGCCGCCGGGGCCCGGCCAGCGGACCCGTAAGAACCTCCGGAGGGGCCGGGGAGGTGCCCCCGAAGCGCAAAGTGATTTTCTCGGACTTGGCACAGCTCTCTCCACGTTGTCAAAGGCTAACCCGAACCCTAAAACTAAGCCTATCCCTCAACCTAACCCTCACCAGTGGCTAACGCCCTGGGGCCCTGTGAAACGTGGACGAGGGTCTCAAGGGGCCACAAAAGCCTCACCTGCCTGAGCTTCAGACTGGATGCCAGCAAGAGGGACCCTTGTCCTCAGGGCAGGGCGTTCCCGGCGAATGGGGCAGAAAGCGGGCCCCCGGGGCCCGGCCACCGGACCAGTAAGAACCTCCGGAGGGGCCGGGGAGGTGCCCCCAGAGTGGGAAGTGATTTTTCTCGGACTTGACACAGCTCTCTCCCGGTTGTCAAAGCCCATAGGCAGGGCTGTGGGCGTCCCAGGACACTCTGCCGTGAGCTGCCCTTTGGTGGGAGCGATGGGGCCGGGGGGGGGGGTGGGGGGGTTAGAGGGCCGGCCCCGAGGCTCATGGAGGCTCGTGGGCGTCCTGAAGGGAGGGCCGGCTGGTCTGCCCACGCTTGGGGACCTGGGAGGCACCCTGTGAGCAGAGGGCTATGTCCCTTTACATCCCAGTGGTGGGGGCTATTCCTCTGAGTTTGGGAGCAGGGCAGACTGGCTGGTGCTGCTCGCTCATTGGTCGAGTGGACCAGGGGCGGGGTTTCCGGAACAAGGAGGCGGGCCCAGGCCCACAGCTGAGCCCGGTCAAGTCAAGGAGGGGGCGGGGCCCGGTGAGCAGCTGGAGGCGGTCACGGGACCAAGGGGGGGGGGCCAGGTGAACAGCCCGGAGCGGTGAGGTAAGCAGGAGAAAGGGTCGCGGGCAGGGACACGGGTGACCGGCAGGCCGGTCTGCCGGCGGCAGGGACCTAAAGAGGGGGCCCGGCGGCTTGGCCGGGCGCTCAGCCGACCGGCGGGAAGCGGTCAAGGGAAGAGTGGGTTGGGGCCGGTGTCAAAAGCTGGAGGTGGTCCAGTGGGGAAGGCCCTGGGGCCCGGTGAATGTGGACGAGGGTCGCCAGTGGCCACAAAAGCCCCACTAGCCTGAGCTCCAGGCTGGAAGCCAGCAAGAGGTCCCCTTGTCCTCAGGGCAGGGCGTTTCCGGCGAATGGGGCAGAAAGCAGGCCGCCGGGGCCCGGCCAGCGGACCCGTAAGAACCTCCGGAGGGGCCGGGGAGGTGCCCCCGAAGCGCAAAGTGATTTTCTCGGACTTGGCACAGCTCTCTCCACGTTGTCAAAGGCTAACCCGAACCCTAAAACTAAGCCTATCCCTCAACCTAACCCTCACCAGTGGCTAACGCCCTGGGGCCCTGTGAAACGTGGACGAGGGTCTCAAGGGGCCACAAAAGCCTCACCTGCCTGAGCTTCAGACTGGATGCCAGCAAGAGGGACCCTTGTCCTCAGGGCAGGGCGTTCCCGGCGAATGGGGCAGAAAGCGGGCCCCCGGGGCCCGGCCACCGGACCAGTAAGAACCTCCGGAGGGGCCGGGGAGGTGCCCCCAGAGTGGGAAGTGATTTTTCTCGGACTTGACACAGCTCTCTCCCGGTTGTCAAAGCCCATAGGCAGGGCTGTGGGCGTCCCAGGACACTTTGCCGTGAGCTGCCCTTTGGTGGGAGCGATGGGGGCCGGGGGGGGGCGGGCGGGGGTGGGGGTGGGGGGGTTAGAGGGCCGGCCCCGAGGCTCATGGAGGCTCGTGGGCGTCCTGAAGGGAGGGCCGGCTGGTCTGCCCACGCTTGGGGACCTGGGAGGCACCCTGTGAGCAGAGGGCTATGTGCCTTTACATCCCAGTGGTGGGGGCTATTCCTCTGAGTTTGGGAGCAGGGCAGACTGGCTGGTGCTGCTCGCTCATTGGTCGAGTGGACCAGGGGCGGGGTTTCCGGAACAAGGAGGCGGGCCCAGGCCCACAGCTGAGCCCGGTCAAGTCAAGGAGGGGGCGGGGCCCGGTGAGCAGCTGGAGGCGGTCACGGGACCAAGAGGGCGGGGCCAGGTGAACAGCCCGGAGCGGTGAGGTAAGCAGGAGAAAGGGTCGCGGGCAGGGACACGGGTGACCGGCAGGCCGGTCTGCCGGCGGCAGGGACCTAAAGAGGGGGCCCGGCGGCTTGGCCGGGCGCTCAGCCGACCGGCGGGAAGCGGTCAAGGGAAGAGTGGGTTGGGGCCGGTGTCAAAAGCTGGAGGTGGTCCAGTGGGGAAGGCCCTGGGGCCCGGTGAATGTGGACGAGGGTCGCCAGTGGCCACAAAAGCCCCACTAGCCTGAGCTCCAGGCTGGAAGCCAGCAAGAGGTCCCCTTGTCCTCACGGCAGGGCGTTCCCGGCGAATGGGGCAGAAAGCAGGCCGCCGGGGCCCGGCCACCGGACCAGTAAGAACCTCCGGAGGGGCCGGGGAGGTGCCCCCAGAGTGGGAAGTGATTTTTCTCGGACTTGACACAGCTCTCTCCCGGTTGTCAAAGCCCATAGGCAGGGCTGTGGGCGTCCCAGGACACTCTGCCGTGAGCTGCCCTTTGGTGGGAGCGATGGGGGCCGGGGTGGGGGTGGGGGGGTTAGAGGGCCGGCCCCGAGGCTCATGGAGGCTCGTGGGCGTCCTGAAGGGAGGGCCGGCTGGTCTGCCCACGCTTGGGGACCTGGGAGGCACCCTGTGAGCAGAGGGCTATGTGCCTTTACATCCCAGTGGTGGGGGCTATTCCTCTGAGTTTGGGAGCAGGGCAGACTGGCTGGTGCTGCTCGCTCATTGGTCGAGTGGACCAGGGGCGGGGTTTCCGGAACAAGGAGGCGGGCCCAGGCCCACAGCTGAGCCCGGTCAAGTCAAGGAGGGGGCGGGGCCCGGTGAGCAGCTGGAGGCGGTCACGGGACCAAGGGGGCGGGGCCAGGTGAACAGCCCGGAGCGGTGAGGTAAGCAGGAGAAAGGGTCGCGGGCAGGGACACGGGTGACCGGCAGGCCGGTCTGCCGGCGGCAGGGACCTAAAGAGGGGGCCCGGCGGCTTGGCCGGGCGCTCAGCCGACCGGCGGGAAGCGGTCAAGGGAAGAGTGGGTTGGGGCCGGTGTCAAAAGCTGGAGGTGGTCCAGTGGGGAAGGCCCTGGGGCCCGGTGAATGTGGACGAGGGTCGCCAGTGGCCACAAAAGCCCCACTAGCCTGAGCTCCAGGCTGGAAGCCAGCAAGAGGTCCCCTTGTCCTCAGGGCAGGGTGTTCCCGGCGAATGGGGCAGAAAGCAGGCCGCCGGGGCCCGGCCAGCGGACCCGTAAGAACCTCCGGAGGGGCCGGGGAGGTGCCCCCGAAGCGCAAAGTGATTTTCTCGGACTTGGCACAGCTCTCTCCACGTTGTCAAAGGCTAACCCGAACCCTAAAACTAAGCCTATCCCTCAACCTAACCCTCACCAGTGGCTAACGCCCTGGGGCCCTGTGAAACGTGGACGAGGGTCTCAAGGGGCCACAAAAGCCTCACCTGCCTGAGCTTCAGACTGGATGCCAGCAAGAGGGACCCTTGTCCTCAGGGCAGGGCGTTCCCGGCGAATGGGGCAGAAAGCGGGCCCCCGGGGCCCGGCCACCGGACCAGTAAGAACCTCCGGAGGGGCCGGGGAGGTGCCCCCAGAGTGGGAAGTGATTTTTCTCGGACTTGACACAGCTCTCTCCCGGTTGTCAAAGCCCATAGGCAGGGCTGTGGGCGTCCCAGGACACTCTGCCGTGAGCTGCCCTTTGGTGGGAGCGATGGGGCCGGGGGGGGGGGGTGGGGGGGTTAGAGGGCCGGCCCCGAGGCTCATGGAGGCTCGTGGGCGTCCTGAAGGGAGGGCCGGCTGGTCTGCCCACGCTTGGGGACCTGGGAGGCACCCTGTGAGCAGAGGGCTATGTCCCTTTACATCCCAGTGGTGGGGGCTATTCCTCTGAGTTTGGGAGCAGGGCAGACTGGCTGGTGCTGCTCGCTCATTGGTCGAGTGGACCAGGGGCGGGGTTTCCGGAACAAGGAGGCGGGCCCAGGCCCACAGCTGAGCCCGGTCAAGTCAAGGAGGGGGCGGGGCCCGGTGAGCAGCTGGAGGCGGTCACGGGACCAAGGGGGGGGGGCCAGGTGAACAGCCCGGAGCGGTGAGGTAAGCAGGAGAAAGGGTCGCGGGCAGGGACACGGGTGACCGGCAGGCCGGTCTGCCGGCGGCAGGGACCTAAAGAGGGGGCCCGGCGGCTTGGCCGGGCGCTCAGCCGACCGGCGGGAAGCGGTCAAGGGAAGAGTGGGTTGGGGCCGGTGTCAAAAGCTGGAGGTGGTCCAGTGGGGAAGGCCCTGGGGCCCGGTGAATGTGGACGAGGGTCGCCAGTGGCCACAAAAGCCCCACTAGCCTGAGCTCCAGGCTGGAAGCCAGCAAGAGGTCCCCTTGTCCTCAGGGCAGGGCGTTTCCGGCGAATGGGGCAGAAAGCAGGCCGCCGGGGCCCGGCCAGCGGACCCGTAAGAACCTCCGGAGGGGCCGGGGAGGTGCCCCCGAAGCGCAAAGTGATTTTCTCGGACTTGGCACAGCTCTCTCCACGTTGTCAAAGGCTAACCCGAACCCTAAAACTAAGCCTATCCCTCAACCTAACCCTCACCAGTGGCTAACGCCCTGGGGCCCTGTGAAACGTGGACGAGGGTCTCAAGGGGCCACAAAAGCCTCACCTGCCTGAGCTTCAGACTGGATGCCAGCAAGAGGGACCCTTGTCCTCAGGGCAGGGCGTTCCCGGCGAATGGGGCAGAAAGCGGGCCCCCGGGGCCCGGCCACCGGACCAGTAAGAACCTCCGGAGGGGCCGGGGAGGTGCCCCCAGAGTGGGAAGTGATTTTTCTCGGACTTGACACAGCTCTCTCCCGGTTGTCAAAGCCCATAGGCAGGGCTGTGGGCGTCCCAGGACACTCTGCCGTGAGCTGCCCTTTGGTGGGAGCGATGGGGGCCGGGGGGGGGCGGGCGGGGGTGGGGGTGGGGGGGTTAGAGGGCCGGCCCCGAGGCTCATGGAGGCTCGTGGGCGTCCTGAAGGGAGGGCCGGCTGGTCTGCCCACGCTTGGGGACCTGGGAGGCACCCTGTGAGCAGAGGGCTATGTGCCTTTACATCCCAGTGGTGGGGGCTATTCCTCTGAGTTTGGGAGCAGGGCAGACTGGCTGGTGCTGCTCGCTCATTGGTCGAGTGGACCAGGGGCGGGGTTTCCGGAACAAGGAGGCGGGCCCAGGCCCACAGCTGAGCCCGGTCAAGTCAAGGAGGGGGCGGGGCCCGGTGAGCAGCTGGAGGCGGTCACGGGACCAAGAGGGCGGGGCCAGGTGAACAGCCCGGAGCGGTGAGGTAAGCAGGAGAAAGGGTCGCGGGCAGGGACACGGGTGACCGGCAGGCCGGTCTGCCGGCGGCAGGGACCTAAAGAGGGGGCCCGGCGGCTTGGCCGGGCGCTCAGCCGACCGGCGGGAAGCGGTCAAGGGAAGAGTGGGTTGGGGCCGGTGTCAAAAGCTGGAGGTGGTCCAGTGGGGAAGGCCCTGGGGCCCGGTGAATGTGGACGAGGGTCGCCAGTGGCCACAAAAGCCCCACTAGCCTGAGCTCCAGGCTGGAAGCCAGCAAGAGGTCCCCTTGTCCTCACGGCAGGGCGTTCCCGGCGAATGGGGCAGAAAGCAGGCCGCCGGGGCCCGGCCACCGGACCAGTAAGAACCTCCGGAGGGGCCGGGGAGGTGCCCCCAGAGTGGGTAGTGATTTTTCTCGGACTTGACACAGCTCTCTCCCGGTTGTCAAAGCCCATAGGCAGGGCTGTGGGCGTCCCAGGACACTCTGCCGTGAGCTGCCCTTTGGTGGGAGCGATGGGGCCGGGGGGGGGGGGGGTGGGGGGGTTAGAGGGCCGGCCCCGAGGCTCATGGAGGCTCGTGGGCGTCCTGAAGGGAGGGCCGGCTGGTCTGCCCACGCTTGGGGACCTGGGAGGCACCCTGTGAGCAGAGGGCTATGTGCCTTTACATCCCAGTGGTGGGGGCTATTCCTCTGAGTTTGGGAGCAGGGCAGACTGGCTGGTGCTGCTCGCTCATTGGTCGAGTGGACCAGGGGCGGGGTTTCCGGAACAAGGAGGCGGGCCCAGGCCCACAGCTGAGCCCGGTCAAGTCAAGGAGGGGGCGGGGCCCGGTGAGCAGCTGGAGGCGGTCACGGGACCAAGAGGGCGGGGCCAGGTGAACAGCCCGGAGCGGTGAGGTAAGCAGGAGAAAGGGTCGCGGGCAGGGACACGGGTGACCGGCAGGCCGGTCTGCCGGCGGCAGGGACCTAAAGAGGGGGCCCGGCGGCTTGGCCGGGCGCTCAGCCGACCGGCGGGAAGCGGTCAAGGGAAGAGTGGGTTGGGGCCGGTGTCAAAAGCTGGAGGTGGTCCAGTGGGGAAGGCCCTGGGGCCCGGTGAATGTGGACGAGGGTCGCCAGTGGCCACAAAAGCCCCACTAGCCTGAGCTCCAGGCTGGAAGCCAGCAAGAGGTCCCCTTGTCCTCACGGCAGGGCGTTCCCGGCGAATGGGGCAGAAAGCAGGCCGCCGGGGCCCGGCCACCGGACCAGTAAGAACCTCCGGAGGGGCCGGGGAGGTGCCCCCAGAGTGGGTAGTGATTTTTCTCGGACTTGACACAGCTCTCTCCCGGTTGTCAAAGCCCATAGGCAGGGCTGTGGGCGTCCCAGGACACTCTGCCGTGAGCTGCCCTTTGGTGGGAGCGATGGGGCCGGGGGGGGGGGGTGGGGGGGTTAGAGGGCCGGCCCCGAGGCTCATGGAGGCTCGTGGGCGTCCTGAAGGGAGGGCCGGCTGGTCTGCCCACGCTTGGGGACCTGGGAGGCACCCTGTGAGCAGAGGGCTATGTGCCTTTACATCCCAGTGGTGGGGGCTATTCCTCTGAGTTTGGGAGCAGGGCAGACTGGCTGGTGCTGCTCGCTCATTGGTCGAGTGGACCAGGGGCGGGGTTTCCGGAACAAGGAGGCGGGCCCAGGCCCACAGCTGAGCCCGGTCAAGTCAAGGAGGGGGCGGGGCCCGGTGAGCAGCTGGAGGCGGTCACGGGACCAAGAGGGCGGGGCCAGGTGAACAGCCCGGAGCGGTGAGGTAAGCAGGAGAAAGGGTCGCGGGCAGGGACACGGGTGACCGGCAGGCCGGTCTGCCGGCGGCAGGGACCTAAAGAGGGGGCCCGGCGGCTTGGCCGGGCGCTCAGCCGACCGGCGGGAAGCGGTCAAGGGAAGAGTGGGTTGGGGCCGGTGTCAAAAGCTGGAGGTGGTCCAGTGGGGAAGGCCCTGGGTCCCGGTGAATGTGGACGAGGGTCGCCAGTGGCCACAAAAGCCCCACTAGCCTGAGCTCCAGGCTGGAAGCCAGCAAGAGGTCCCCTTGTCCTCACGGCAGGGCGTTCCCGGCGAATGGGGCAGAAAGCAGGCCGCCGGGGCCCGGCCACCGGACCAGTAAGAACCTCCGGAGGGGCCGGGGAGGTGCCCCCAGAGTGGGTAGTGATTTTTCTCGGACTTGACACAGCTCTCTCCCGGTTGTCAAAGCCCATAGGCAGGGCTGTGGGCGTCCCAGGACACTCTGCCGTGAGCTGCCCTTTGGTGGGAGCGATGGGGCCGGGGGGGGGGGGGTGGGGGGGTTAGAGGGCCGGCCCCGAGGCTCATGGAGGCTCGTGGGCGTCCTGAAGGGAGGGCCGGCTGGTCTGCCCACGCTTGGGGACCTGGGAGGCACCCTGTGAGCAGAGGGCTATGTCCCTTTACATCCCAGTGGTGGGGGCTATTCCTCTGAGTTTGGGAGCAGGGCAGACTGGCTGGTGCTGCTCGCTCATTGGTCGAGTGGACCAGGGGCGGGGTTTCCGGAACAAGGAGGCGGGTCCAGGCCCACAGCTGAGCCCGGTCAAGTCAAGGAGGGGGCGGGGCCCGGTGAGCAGCTGGAGGCGGTCACGGGACCAAGGGGGCGGGGCCAGGTGAACAGCCCGGAGCGGTGAGGTAAGCAGGAGAAAGGGTCGCGGGCAGGGACACGGGTGACCGGCAGGCCGGTCTGCCGGCGGCAGGGACCTAAAGAGGGGGCCCGGCGGCTTGGCCGGGCGCTCAGCCGACCGGCGGGAAGCGGTCAAGGGAAGAGTGGGTTGGGGCCGGTGTCAAAAGCTGGAGGTGGTCCAGTGGGGAAGGCCCTGGGGCCCGGTGAATGTGGACGAGGGTCGCCAGTGGCCACAAAAGCCCCACTAGCCTGAGCTCCAGGCTGGAAGCCAGCAAGAGGTCCCCTTGTCCTCAGGGCAGGGCGTTCCCGGCGAATGGGGCAGAAAGCAGGCCGCCGGGGCCCGGCCAGCGGACCCGTAAGAACCTCCGGAGGGGCCGGGGAGGTGCCCCCGAAGCGCAAAGTGATTTTCTCGGACTTGGCACAGCTCTCTCCACGTTGTCAAAGGCTAACCCGAACCCTAAAACTAAGCCTATCCCTCAACCTAACCCTCACCAGTGGCTAACGCCCTGGGGCCCTGTGAAACGTGGACGAGGGTCTCAAGGGGCCACAAAAGCCTCACCTGCCTGAGCTTCAGACTGGATGCCAGCAAGAGGGACCCTTGTCCTCAGGGCAGGGCGTTCCCGGCGAATGGGGCAGAAAGCGGGCCCGCGGGGCCCGGCCACCGGACCAGTAAGAACCTCCGGAGGGGCCGGGGAGGTGCCCCCAGAGTGGGAAGTGATTTTTCTCGGACTTGACACAGCTCTCTCCCGGTTGTCAAAGCCCATAGGCAGGGCTGTGGGCGTCCCAGGACACTCTGCCGTGAGCTGCCCTTTGGTGGGAGCGATGGGGGCCGGGGGGGGGGGGGGCGGGGGTGGGGGTGGGGGGGTTAGAGGGCCGGCCCCGAGGCTCATGGAGGCTCGTGGGCGTCCTGAAGGGAGGGCCGGCTGGTCTGCCCACGCTTGGGGACCTGGGAGGCACCCTGTGAGCAGAGGGCTATGTGCCTTTACATCCCAGTGGTGGGGGCTATTCCTCTGAGTTTGGGAGCAGGGCAGACTGGCTGGTGCTGCTCGCTCATTGGTCGAGTGGACCAGGGGCGGGGTTTCCGGAACAAGGAGGCGGGCCCAGGCCCACAGCTGAGCCCGGTCAAGTCAAGGAGGGGGCGGGGCCCGGTGAGCAGCTGGAGGCGGTCACGGGACCAAGGGGGGGGGGCCAGGTGAACAGCCCGGAGCGGTGAGGTAAGCAGGAGAAAGGGTCGCGGGCAGGGACACGGGTGACCGGCAGGCCGGTCTGCCGGCGGCAGGGACCTAAAGAGGGGGCCCGGCGGCTTGGCCGGGCGCTCAGCCGACCGGCGGGAAGCGGTCAAGGGAAGAGTGGGTTGGGGCCGGTGTCAAAAGCTGGAGGTGGTCCAGTGGGGAAGGCCCTGGGACCCGGTGAATGTGGACGAGGGTCGCCAGTGGCCACAAAAGCCCCACTAGCCTGAGCTCCAGGCTGGAAGCCAGCAAGAGGTCCCCTTGTCCTCAGGGCAGGGCGTTTCCGGCGAATGGGGCAGAAAGCAGGCCGCCGGGGCCCGGCCAGCGGACCCGTAAGAACCTCCGGAGGGGCCGGGGAGGTGCCCCCGAAGCGCAAAGTGATTTTCTCGGACTTGGCACAGCTCTCTCCACGTTGTCAAAGGCTAACCCGAACCCTAAAACTAAGCCTATCCCTCAACCTAACCCTCACCAGTGGCTAACGCCCTGGGGCCCTGTGAAACGTGGACGAGGGTCTCAAGGGGCCACAAAAGCCTCACCTGCCTGAGCTTCAGACTGGATGCCAGCAAGAGGGACCCTTGTCCTCAGGGCAGGGCGTTCCCGGCGAATGGGGCAGAAAGCGGGCCCCCGGGGCCCGGCCACCGGACCAGTAAGAACCTCCGGAGGGGCCGGGGAGGTGCCCCCAGAGTGGGAAGTGATTTTTCTCGGACTTGACACAGCTCTCTCCCGGTTGTCAAAGCCCATAGGCAGGGCTGTGGGCGTCCCAGGACACTCTGCCGTGAGCTGCCCTTTGGTGGGAGCGATGGGGCCGGGGGGGGGGGGGTGGGGGGGTTAGAGGGCCGGCCCCGAGGCTCATGGAGGCTCGTGGGCGTCCTGAAGGGAGGGCCGGCTGGTCTGCCCACGCTTGGGGACCTGGGAGGCACCCTGTGAGCAGAGGGCTATGTCCCTTTACATCCCAGTGGTGGGGGCTATTCCTCTGAGTTTGGGAGCAGGGCAGACTGGCTCGTGCTGCTCGCTCATTGGTCGAGTGGACCAGGGGCGGGGTTTCCGGAACAAGGAGGCGGGTCCAGGCCCACAGCTGAGCCCGGTCAAGTCAAGGAGGGGGCGGGGCCCGGTGAGCAGCTGGAGGCGGTCACGGGACCAAGGGGGCGGGGCCAGGTGAACAGCCCGGAGCGGTGAGGTAAGCAGGAGAAAGGGTCGCGGGCAGGGACACGGGTGACCGGCAGGCCGGTCTGCCGGCGGCAGGGACCTAAAGAGGGGGCCCGGCGGCTTGGCCGGGCGCTCAGCCGACCGGCGGGAAGCGGTCAAGGGAAGAGTGGGTTGGGGCCGGTGTCAAAAGCTGGAGGTGGTCCAGTGGGGAAGGCCCTGGGGCCCGGTGAATGTGGACGAGGGTCGCCAGTGGCCACAAAAGCCCCACTAGCCTGAGCTCCAGGCTGGAAGCCAGCAAGAGGTCCCCTTGTCCTCAGGGCAGGGCGTTCCCGGCGAATGGGGCAGAAAGCAGGCCGCCGGGGCCCGGCCAGCGGACCCGTAAGAACCTCCGGAGGGGCCGGGGAGGTGCCCCCGAAGCGCAAAGTGATTTTCTCGGACTTGGCACAGCTCTCTCCACGTTGTCAAAGGCTAACCCGAACCCTAAAACTAAGCCTATCCCTCAACCTAACCCTCACCAGTGGCTAACGCCCTGGGGCCCTGTGAAACGTGGACGAGGGTCTCAAGGGGCCACAAAAGCCTCACCTGCCTGAGCTTCAGACTGGATGCCAGCAAGAGGGACCCTTGTCCTCAGGGCAGGGCGTTCCCGGCGAATGGGGCAGAAAGCGGGCCCGCGGGGCCCGGCCACCGGACCAGTAAGAACCTCCGGAGGGGCCGGGGAGGTGCCCCCAGAGTGGGAAGTGATTTTTCTCGGACTTGACACAGCTCTCTCCCGGTTGTCAAAGCCCATAGGCAGGGCTGTGGGCGTCCCAGGACACTCTGCCGTGAGCTGCCCTTTGGTGGGAGCGATGGGGGCCGGGGGGGGGGGGGCGGGGGTGGGGGTGGGGGGGTTAGAGGGCCGGCCCCGAGGCTCATGGAGGCTCGTGGGCGTCCTGAAGGGAGGGCCGGCTGGTCTGCCCACGCTTGGGGACCTGGGAGGCACCCTGTGAGCAGAGGGCTATGTGCCTTTACATCCCAGTGGTGGGGGCTATTCCTCTGAGTTTGGGAGCAGGGCAGACTGGCTGGTGCTGCTCGCTCATTGGTCGAGTGGACCAGGGGCGGGGTTTCCGGAACAAGGAGGCGGGCCCAGGCCCACAGCTGAGCCCGGTCAAGTCAAGGAGGGGGCGGGGCCCGGTGAGCAGCTGGAGGCGGTCACGGGACCAAGGGGGGGGGGCCAGGTGAACAGCCCGGAGCGGTGAGGTAAGCAGGAGAAAGGGTCGCGGGCAGGGACACGGGTGACCGGCAGGCCGGTCTGCCGGCGGCAGGGACCTAAAGAGGGGGCCCGGCGGCTTGGCCGGGCGCTCAGCCGACCGGCGGGAAGCGGTCAAGGGAAGAGTGGGTTGGGGCCGGTGTCAAAAGCTGGAGGTGGTCCAGTGGGGAAGGCCCTGGGGCCCGGTGAATGTGGACGAGGGTCGCCAGTGGCCACAAAAGCCCCACTAGCCTGAGCTCCAGGCTGGAAGCCAGCAAGAGGTCCCCTTGTCCTCAGGGCAGGGCGTTTCCGGCGAATGGGGCAGAAAGCAGGCCGCCGGGGCCCGGCCAGCGGACCCGTAAGAACCTCCGGAGGGGCCGGGGAGGTGCCCCCGAAGCGCAAAGTGATTTTCTCGGACTTGGCACAGCTCTCTCCACGTTGTCAAAGGCTAACCCGAACCCTAAAACTAAGCCTATCCCTCAACCTAACCCTCACCAGTGGCTAACGCCCTGGGGCCCTGTGAAACGTGGTCGAGGGTCTCAAGGGGCCACAAAAGCCTCACCTGCCTGAGCTTCAGACTGGATGCCAGCAAGAGGGACCCTTGTCCTCAGGGCAGGGCGTTCCCGGCGAATGGGGCAGAAAGCGGGCCCCCGGGGCCCGGCCACCGGACCAGTAAGAACCTCCGGAGGGGCCGGGGAGGTGCCCCCAGAGTGGGAAGTGATTTTTCTCGGACTTGACACAGCTCTCTCCCGGTTGTCAAAGCCCATAGGCAGGGCTGTGGGCGTCCCAGGACACTCTGCCGTGAGCTGCCCTTTGGTGGGAGCGATGGGGGCCGGGGGGGGGGCGGGCGGGGGTGGGGGTGGGGGGGTTAGAGGGCCGGCCCCGAGGCTCATGGAGGCTCGTGGGCGTCCTGAAGGGAGGGCCGGCTGGTCTGCCCACGCTTGGGGACCTGGGAGGCACCCTGTGAGCAGAGGGCTATGTGCCTTTACATCCCAGTGGTGGGGGCTATTCCTCTGAGTTTGGGAGCAGGGCAGACTGGCTGGTGCTGCTCGCTCATTGGTCGAGTGGACCAGGGGCGGGGTTTCCGGAACAAGGAGGCGGGCCCAGGCCCACAGCTGAGCCCGGTCAAGTCAAGGAGGGGGCGGGGCCCGGTGAGCAGCTGGAGGCGGTCACGGGACCAAGAGGGCGGGGCCAGGTGAACAGCCCGGAGCGGTGAGGTAAGCAGGAGAAAGGGTCGCGGGCAGGGACACGGGTGACCGGCAGGCCGGTCTGCCAGCGGCAGGGACCTAAAGAGGGGGCCCGGCGGCTTGGCCGGGCGCTCAGCCGACCGGCGGGAAGCGGTCAAGGGAAGAGTGGGTTGGGGCCGGTGTCAAAAGCTGGAGGTGGTCCAGTGGGGAAGGCCCTGGGGCCCGGTGAATGTGGACGAGGGTCGCCAGTGGCCACAAAAGCCCCACTAGCCTGAGCTCCAGGCTGGAAGCCAGCAAGAGGTCCCCTTGTCCTCACGGCAGGGCGTTCCCGGCGAATGGGGCAGAAAGCAGGCCGCCGGGGCCCGGCCACCGGACCAGTAAGAACCTCCGGAGGGGCCGGGGAGGTGCCCCCAGAGTGGGTAGTGATTTTTCTCGGACTTGACACAGCTCTCTCCCGGTTGTCAAAGCCCATAGGCAGGGCTGTGGGCGTCCCAGGACACTCTGCCGTGAGCTGCCCTTTGGTGGGAGCGATGGGGCCGGGGTGGGGGGGTGGGGGGGTTAGAGGGCCGGCCCCGAGGCTCATGGAGGCTCGTGGGCGTCCTGAAGGGAGGGCCGGCTGGTCTGCCCACGCTTGGGGACCTGGGAGGCACCCTGTGAGCAGAGGGCTATGTCCCTTTACATCCCAGTGGTGGGGGCTATTCCTCTGAGTTTGGGAGCAGGGCAGACTGGCTGGTGCTGCTCCCTCATTGGTCGAGTGGACCAGGGGCGGGGTTTCCGGAACAAGGAGGCGGGCCCAGGCCCACAGCTGAGCCCGGTCAAGTCAAGGAGGGGGCGCGGCCCGGTGAGCAGCTGGAGGCGGTCACGGGACCAAGAGGGCGGGGCCAGGTGAACAGCCCGGAGCGGTGAGGTAAGCAGGAGAAAGGGTCGCGGGCAGGGACACGGGTGACCGGCAGGCCGGTCTGCCGGCGGCAGGGACCTAAAGAGGGGGCCCGGCGGCTTGGCCGGGCGCTCAGCCGACCGGCGGGAAGCGGTCAAGGGAAGAGTGGGTTGGGGCCGGTGTCAAAAGCTGGAGGTGGTCCAGTGGGGAAGGCCCTGGGGCCCGGTGAATGTGGACGAGGGTCGCCAGTGGCCACAAAAGCCCCACTAGCCTGAGCTCCAGGCTGGAAGCCAGCAAGAGGTCCCCTTGTCCTCAGGGCAGGGCGTTCCCGGCGAATGGGGCAGAAAGCGGGCCCCCGGGGCCCGGCCACCGGACCAGTAAGAACCTCCGGAGGGGCCGGGGAGGTGCCCCCAGAGTGGGAAGTGATTTTTCTCGGACTTGACACAGCTCTCTCCCGGTTGTCAAAGCCCATAGGCAGGGCTGTGGGCGTCCCAGGACACTCTGCCGTGAGCTGCCCTTTGGTGGGAGCGATGGGGGCCGGGGGGGGGGGGGGGCGGGGGTGGCGGTGGGGGGGTTAGAGGGCCGGCCCCGAGGCTCATGGAGGCTCGTGGGCGTCCTGAAGGGAGGGTCGGCTGGTCTGCCCACGCTTGGGGACCTGGGAGGCACCCTGTGAGCAGAGGGCTATGTGCCTTTACATCCCAGTGGTGGGGGCTATTCCTCTGAGTTTGGGAGCAGGGCAGACTGGCTGGTGCTGCTCGCTCATTGGTCGAGTGGACCAGGGGCGGGGTTTCCGGAACAAGGAGGCGGGTCCAGGCCCACAGCTGAGCCCGGTCAAGTCAAGGAGGGGGCGGGGCCCGGTGAGCAGCTGGAGGCGGTCACGGGACCAAGGGGGCGGGGCCAGGTGAACAGCCCGGAGCGGTGAGGTAAGCAGGAGAAAGGGTCGCGGGCAGGGACACGGGTGACCGGCAGGCCGGTCTGCCGGCGGCAGGGACCTAAAGAGGGGGCCCGGCGGCTTGGCCGGGCGCTCAGCCGACCGGCGGGAAGCGGTCAAGGGAAGAGTGGGTTGGGGCCGGTGTCAAAAGCTGGAGGTGGTCCAGTGGGGAAGGCCCTGGGGCCCGGTGAATGTGGACGAGGGTCGCCAGTGGCCACAAAAGCCCCACTAGCCTGAGCTCCAGGCTGGAAGCCAGCAAGAGGTCCCCTTGTCCTCAGGGCAGGGCGTTCCCGGCGAATGGGGCAGAAAGCAGGCCGCCGGGGCCCGGCCAGCGGACCCGTAAGAACCTCCGGAGGGGCCGGGGAGGTGCCCCCGAAGCGCAAAGTGATTTTCTCGGACTTGGCACAGCTCTCTCCACGTTGTCAAAGGCTAACCCGAACCCTAAAACTAAGCCTATCCCTCAACCTAACCCTCACCAGTGGCTAACGCCCTGGGGCCCTGTGAAACGTGGACGAGGGTCTCAAGGGGCCACAAAAGCCTCACCTGCCTGAGCTTCAGACTGGATGCCAGCAAGAGGGACCCTTGTCCTCAGGGCAGGGCGTTCCCGGCGAATGGGGCAGAAAGCGGGCCCGCGGGGCCCGGCCACCGGACCAGTAAGAACCTCCGGAGGGGCCGGGGAGGTGCCCCCAGAGTGGGAAGTGATTTTTCTCGGACTTGACACAGCTCTCTCCCGGTTGTCAAAGCCCATAGGCAGGGCTGTGGGCGTCCCAGGACACTCTGCCGTGAGCTGCCCTTTGGTGGGAGCGATGGGGGCCGGGGGGGGGGGGGCGGGGGTGGGGGTGGGGGGGTTAGAGGGCCGGCCCCGAGGCTCATGGAGGCTCGTGGGCGTCCTGAAGGGAGGGCCGGCTGGTCTGCCCACGCTTGGGGACCTGGGAGGCACCCTGTGAGCAGAGGGCTATGTGCCTTTACATCCCAGTGGTGGGGGCTATTCCTCTGAGTTTGGGAGCAGGGCAGACTGGCTGGTGCTGCTCGCTCATTGGTCGAGTGGACCAGGGGCGGGGTTTCCGGAACAAGGAGGCGGGCCCAGGCCCACAGCTGAGCCCGGTCAAGTCAAGGAGGGGGCGGGGCCCGGTGAGCAGCTGGAGGCGGTCACGGGACCAAGGGGGGGGGGCCAGGTGAACAGCCCGGAGCGGTGAGGTAAGCAGGAGAAAGGGTCGCGGGCAGGGACACGGGTGACCGGCAGGCCGGTCTGCCGGCGGCAGGGACCTAAAGAGGGGGCCCGGCGGCTTGGCCGGGCGCTCAGCCGACCGGCGGGAAGCGGTCAAGGGAAGAGTGGGTTGGGGCCGGTGTCAAAAGCTGGAGGTGGTCCAGTGGGGAAGGCCCTGGGGCCCGGTGAATGTGGACGAGGGTCGCCAGTGGCCACAAAAGCCCCACTAGCCTGAGCTCCAGGCTGGAAGCCAGCAAGAGGTCCCCTTGTCCTCAGGGCAGGGCGTTTCCGGCGAATGGGGCAGAAAGCAGGCCGCCGGGGCCCGGCCAGCGGACCCGTAAGAACCTCCGGAGGGGCCGGGGAGGTGCCCCCGAAGCGCAAAGTGATTTTCTCGGACTTGGCACAGCTCTCTCCACGTTGTCAAAGGCTAACCCGAACCCTAAAACTAAGCCTATCCCTCAACCTAACCCTCACCAGTGGCTAACGCCCTGGGGCCCTGTGAAACGTGGACGAGGGTCTCAAGGGGCCACAAAAGCCTCACCTGCCTGAGCTTCAGACTGGATGCCAGCAAGAGGGACCCTTGTCCTCAGGGCAGGGCGTTCCCGGCGAATGGGGCAGAAAGCGGGCCCCCGGGGCCCGGCCACCGGACCAGTAAGAACCTCCGGAGGGGCCGGGGAGGTGCCCCCAGAGTGGGAAGTGATTTTTCTCGGACTTGACACAGCTCTCTCCCGGTTGTCAAAGCCCATAGGCAGGGCTGTGGGCGTCCCAGGACACTCTGCCGTGAGCTGCCCTTTGGTGGGAGCGATGGGGGCCGGGGGGGGGGGCGGGCGGGGGTGGGGGTGGGGGGGTTAGAGGGCCGGCCCCGAGGCTCATGGAGGCTCGTGGGCGTCCTGAAGGGAGGGCCGGCTGGTCTGCCCACGCTTGGGGACCTGGGAGGCACCCTGTGAGCAGAGGGCTATGTGCCTTTACATCCCAGTGGTGGGGCTATTCCTCTGAGTTTGGGAGCAGGGCAGACTGGCTGGTGCTGCTCGCTCATTGGTCGAGTGGACCAGGGGCGGGGTTTCCGGAACAAGGAGGCGGGCCCAGGCCCACAGCTGAGCCCGGTCAAGTCAAGGAGGGGGCGGGGCCCGGTGAGCAGCTGGAGGCGGTCACGGGACCAAGAGGGCGGGGCCAGGTGAACAGCCCGGAGCGGTGAGGTAAGCAGGAGAAAGGGTCGCGGGCAGGGACACGGGTGACCGGCAGGCCGGTCTGCCAGCGGCAGGGACCTAAAGAGGGGGCCCGGCGGCTTGGCCGGGCGCTCAGCCGACCGGCGGGAAGCGGTCAAGGGAAGAGTGGGTTGGGGCCGGTGTCAAAAGCTGGAGGTGGTCCAGTGGGGAAGGCCCTGGGGCCCGGTGAATGTGGACGAGGGTCGCCAGTGGCCACAAAAGCCCCACTAGCCTGAGCTCCAGGCTGGAAGCCAGCAAGAGGTCCCCTTGTCCTCACGGCAGGGCGTTCCCGGCGAATGGGGCAGAAAGCAGGCCGCCGGGGCCCGGCCACCGGACCAGTAAGAACCTCCGGAGGGGCCGGGGAGGTGCCCCCAGAGTGGGTAGTGATTTTTCTCGGACTTGACACAGCTCTCTCCCGGTTGTCAAAGCCCATAGGCAGGGCTGTGGGCGTCCCAGGACACTCTGCCGTGAGCTGCCCTTTGGTGGGAGCGATGGGGCCGGGGGGGGGGGGTGGGGGGGTTAGAGGGCCGGCCCCGAGGCTCATGGAGGCTCGTGGGCGTCCTGAAGGGAGGGCCGGCTGGTCTGCCCACGCTTGGGGACCTGGGAGGCACCCTGTGAGCAGAGGGCTATGTCCCTTTACATCCCAGTGGTGGGGGCTATTCCTCTGAGTTTGGGAGCAGGGCAGACTGGCTGGTGCTGCTCCCTCATTGGTCGAGTGGACCAGGGGCGGGGTTTCCGGAACAAGGAGGCGGGCCCAGGCCCACAGCTGAGCCCGGTCAAGTCAAGGAGGGGGCGCGGCCCGGTGAGCAGCTGGAGGCGGTCACGGGACCAAGAGGGCGGGGCCAGGTGAACAGCCCGGAGCGGTGAGGTAAGCAGGAGAAAGGGTCGCGGGCAGGGACACGGGTGACCGGCAGGCCGGTCTGCCGGCGGCAGGGACCTAAAGAGGGGGCCCGGCGGCTTGGCCGGGCGCTCAGCCGACCGGCGGGAAGCGGTCAAGGGAAGAGTGGGTTGGGGCCGGTGTCAAAAGCTGGAGGTGGTCCAGTGGGGAAGGCCCTGGGGCCCGGTGAATGTGGACGAGGGTCGCCAGTGGCCACAAAAGCCCCACTAGCCTGAGCTCCAGGCTGGAAGCCAGCAAGAGGTCCCCTTGTCCTCAGGGCAGGGCGTTCCCGGCGAATGGGGCAGAAAGCGGGCCCCCGGGGCCCGGCCACCGGACCAGTAAGAACCTCCGGAGGGGCCGGGGAGGTGCCCCCAGAGTGGGAAGTGATTTTTCTCGGACTTGACACAGCTCTCTCCCGGTTGTCAAAGCCCATAGGCAGGGCTGTGGGCGTCCCAGGACACTCTGCCGTGAGCTGCCCTTTGGTGGGAGCGATGGGGGCCGGGGGGGGGGGGGGGGCGGGGGTGGCGGTGGGGGGGTTAGAGGGCCGGCCCCGAGGCTCATGGAGGCTCGTGGGCGTCCTGAAGGGAGGGTCGGCTGGTCTGCCCACGCTTGGGGACCTGGGAGGCACCCTGTGAGCAGAGGGCTATGTGCCTTTACATCCCAGTGGTGGGGGCTATTCCTCTGAGTTTGGGAGCAGGGCAGACTGGCTGGTGCTGCTCGCTCATTGGTCGAGTGGACCAGGGGCGGGGTTTCCGGAACAAGGAGGCGGGTCCAGGCCCACAGCTGAGCCCGGTCAAGTCAAGGAGGGGGCGGGGCCCGGTGAGCAGCTGGAGGCGGTCACGGGACCAAGGGGGCGGGGCCAGGTGAACAGCCCGGAGCGGTGAGGTAAGCAGGAGAAAGGGTCGCGGGCAGGGACACGGGTGACCGGCAGGCCGGTCTGCCGGCGGCAGGGACCTAAAGAGGGGGCCCGGCGGCTTGGCCGGGCGCTCAGCCGACCGGCGGGAAGCGGTCAAGGGAAGAGTGGGTTGGGGCCGGTGTCAAAAGCTGGAGGTGGTCCAGTGGGGAAGGCCCTGGGGCCCGGTGAATGTGGACGAGGGTCGCCAGTGGCCACAAAAGCCCCACTAGCCTGAGCTCCAGGCTGGAAGCCAGCAAGAGGTCCCCTTGTCCTCAGGGCAGGGCGTTCCCGGCGAATGGGGCAGAAAGCAGGCCGCCGGGGCCCGGCCAGCGGACCCGTAAGAACCTCCGGAGGGGCCGGGGAGGTGCCCCCGAAGCGCAAAGTGATTTTCTCGGACTTGGCACAGCTCTCTCCACGTTGTCAAAGGCTAACCCGAACCCTAAAACTAAGCCTATCCCTCAACCTAACCCTCACCAGTGGCTAACGCCCTGGGGCCCTGTGAAACGTGGACGAGGGTCTCAAGGGGCCACAAAAGCCTCACCTGCCTGAGCTTCAGACTGGATGCCAGCAAGAGGGACCCTTGTCCTCAGGGCAGGGCGTTCCCGGCGAATGGGGCAGAAAGCGGGCCCGCGGGGCCCGGCCACCGGACCAGTAAGAACCTCCGGAGGGGCCGGGGAGGTGCCCCCAGAGTGGGAAGTGATTTTTCTCGGACTTGACACAGCTCTCTCCCGGTTGTCAAAGCCCATAGGCAGGGCTGTGGGCGTCCCAGGACACTCTGCCGTGAGCTGCCCTTTGGTGGGAGCGATGGGGGCCGGGGGGGGGGGGGGGGGGCGGGGGTGGGGGTGGGGGGGTTAGAGGGCCGGCCCCGAGGCTCATGGAGGCTCGTGGGCGTCCTGAAGGGAGGGCCGGCTGGTCTGCCCACGCTTGGGGACCTGGGAGGCACCCTGTGAGCAGAGGGCTATGTCCCTTTACATCCCAGTGGTGGGGGCTATTCCTCTGAGTTTGGGAGCAGGGCAGACTGGCTGGTGCTGCTCGCTCATTGGTCGAGTGGACCAGGGGCGGGGTTTCCGGAACAAGGAGGCGGGCCCAGGCCCACAGCTGAGCCCGGTCAAGTCAAGGAGGGGGCGCGGCCCGGTGAGCAGCTGGAGGCGGTCACGGGACCAAGGGGGGGGGGGCCAGGTGAACAGCCCGGAGCGGTGAGGTAAGCAGGAGAAAGGGTCGCGGGCAGGGACACGGGTGACCGGCAGGCCGGTCTGCCGGCGGCAGCGACCTAAAGAGGGGGCCCGGCGGCTTGGCCGGGCGCTCAGCCGACCGGCGGGAAGCGGTCAAGGGAAGAGTGGGTTGGGGCCGGTGTCAAAAGCTGGAGGTGGTCCAGTGGGGAAGGCCCTGGGGCCCGGTGAATGTGGACGAGGGTCGCCAGTGGCCACAAAAGCCCCACTAGCCTGAGCTCCAGGCTGGAAGCCAGCAAGAGGTCCCCTTGTCCTCAGGGCAGGGCGTTTCCGGCGAATGGGGCAGAAAGCAGGCCGCCGGGGCCCGGCCAGCGGACCCGTAAGAACCTCCGGAGGGGCCGGGGAGGTGCCCCCGAAGCGCAAAGTGATTTTCTCGGACTTGGCACAGCTCTCTCCACGTTGTCAAAGGCTAACCCGAACCCTAAAACTAAGCCTATCCCTCAACCTAACCCTCACCAGTGGCTAACGCCCTGGGGCCCTGTGAAACGTGGACGAGGGTCTCAAGGGGCCACAAAAGCCTCACCTGCCTGAGCTTCAGACTGGATGCCAGCAAGAGGGACCCTTGTCCTCAGGGCAGGGCGTTCCCGGCGAATGGGGCAGAAAGCGGGCCCGCGGGGCCCGGCCACTGGACCAGTAAGAACCTCCGGAGGGGCCGGGGAGGTGCCCCCAGAGTGGGAAGTGATTTTTCTCGGACTTGACACAGCTCTCTCCCGGTTGTCAAAGCCCATAGGCAGGGCTGTGGGCGTCCCAGGACACTCTGCCGTGAGCTGCCCTTTGGTGGGAGCGATGGGGGCCGGGGGGGGGCGGGCGGGGGTGGGGGTGGGGGGGTTAGAGGGCCGGCCCCGAGGCTCATGGAGGCTCGTGGGCGTCCTGAAGGGAGGGCCGGCTGGTCTGCCCACGCTTGGGGACCTGGGAGGCACCCTGTGAGCAGAGGGCTATGTGCCTTTACATCCCAGTGGTGGGGGCTATTCCTCTGAGTTTGGGAGCAGGGCAGACTGGCTGGTGCTGCTCGCTCATTGGTCGAGTGGACCAGGGGCGGGGTTTCCGGAACAAGGAGGCGGGCCCAGGCCCACAGCTGAGCCCGGTCAAGTCAAGGAGGGGGCGGGGCCCGGTGAGCAGCTGGAGGCGGTCACGGGACCAAGGGGGGGGGGCCAGGTGAACAGCCCGGAGCGGTGAGGTAAGCAGGAGAAAGGGTCGCGGGCAGGGACACGGGTGACCGGCAGGCCGGTCTGCCGGCGGCAGGGACCTAAAGAGGGGGCCCGGCGGCTTGGCCGGGCGCTCAGCCGACCGGCGGGAAGCGGTCAAGGGAAGAGTGGGTTGGGGCCGGTGTCAAAAGCTGGAGGTGGTCCAGTGGGGAAGGCCCTGGGGCCCGGTGAATGTGGACGAGGGTCGCCAGTGGCCACAAAAGCCCCACTAGCCTGAGCTCCAGGCTGGAAGCCAGCAAGAGGTCCCCTTGTCCTCACGGCAGGGCGTTCCCGGCGAATGGGGCAGAAAGCAGGCCGCCGGGGCCCGGCCACCGGACCAGTAAGAACCTCCGGAGGGGCCGGGGAGGTGCCCCCAGAGTGGGTAGTGATTTTTCTCGGACTTGACACAGCTCTCTCCCGGTTGTCAAAGCCCATAGGCAGGGCTGTGGGCGTCCCAGGACACTCTGCCGTGAGCTGCCCTTTGGTGGGAGCGATGGGGCCGGGGGGGGGGGGTGGGGGGGTTAGAGGGCCGGCCCCGAGGCTCATGGAGGCTCGTGGGCGTCCTGAAGGGAGGGCCGGCTGGTCTGCCCACGCTTGGGGACCTGGGAGGCACCCTGTGAGCAGAGGGCTATGTCCCTTTACATCCCAGTGGTGGGGGCTATTCCTCTGAGTTTGGGAGCAGGGCAGACTGGCTGGTGCTGCTCGCTCATTGGTCGAGTGGACCAGGGGCGGGGTTTCCGGAACAAGGAGGCGGGCCCAGGCCCACAGCTGAGCCCGGTCAAGTCAAGGAGGGGGCGGGGCCCGGTGAGCAGCTGGAGGAGGTCACGGGACCAAGGGGGCGGGGCCAGGTGAACAGCCCGGAGCGGTGAGGTAAGCAGGTGAAAGGGTCGCGGGCAGGGACACGGGTGACCGGCAGGCCGGTCTGCCGGCGGCAGGGACCTAAAGAGGGGGCCCGGCGGCTTGGCCGGGCGCTCAGCCGACCGGCGGGAAGCGGTCAAGGGAAGAGTGGGTTGGGGCCGGTGTCAAAAGCTGGAGGTGGTCCAGTGGGGAAGGCCCTGGGGCCCGGTGAATGTGGACGAGGGTCGCCAGTGGCCACAAAAGCCCTACTAGCCTGAGCTCCAGGCTGGAAGCCAGCAAGAGGTCCCCTTGTCCTCAGGGCAGGGCGTTCCCGGCGAATGGGGCAGAAAGCAGGCCGCCGGGGCCCGGCCAGCGGACCCGTAAGAACCTCCGGAGGGGCCGGGGAGGTGCCCCCGAAGCGCAAAGTGATTTTCTCGGACTTGGCACAGCTCTCTCCACGTTGTCAAAGGCTAACCCGAACCCTAAAACTAAGCCTATCCCTCAACCTAACCCTCACCAGTGGCTAACGCCCTGGGGCCCTGTGAAACGTGGACGAGGGTCTCAAGGGGCCACAAAAGCCTCACCTGCCTGAGCTTCAGACTGGATGCCAGCAAGAGGGACCCTTGTCCTCAGGGCAGGGCGTTCCCGGCGAATGGGGCAGAAAGCGGGCCCGCGGGGCCCGGCCACCCGACCAGTAAGAACCTCCGGAGGGGCCGGGGAGGTGCCCCCAGAGTGGGAAGTGATTTTTCTCGGACTTGACACAGCTCTCTCCCGGTTGTCAAAGCCCATAGGCAGGGCTGTGGGCGTCCCAGGACACTCTGCCGTGAGCTGCCCTTTGGTGGGAGCGATGGGGGCCGGGGGCGGGGGGGGGGGGCGGGGGTGGGGGGGGGGGTTAGAGGGCCGGCCCCGAGGCTCATGGAGGCTCGTGGGCGTCCTGAAGGGAGGGCCGGCTGGTCTGCCCACGCTTGGGGACCTGGGAGGCACCCTGTGAGCAGAGGGCTATGTGCCTTTACATCCCAGTGGTGGGGGCTATTCCTCTGAGTTTGGGAGCAGGGCAGACTGGCTGGTGCTGCTCGCTCATTGGTCGAGTGGACCAGGGGCGGGGTTTCCAGAACAAGGAGGCGGGCCCAGGCCCACAGCTGAGCCCGGTCAAGTCAAGGAGGGGGCGGGGCCCGGTGAGCAGCTGGAGGCGGTCACGGGACCAAGGGGGGGGGCCAGGTGAACAGCCCGGAGCGGTGAGGTAAGCAGGAGAAAGGGTCGCGGGCAGGGACACGGGTGACCGGCAGGCCGGTCTGCCGGCGGCAGGGACCTAAAGAGGGGGCCCGGCGGCTTGGCCGGGCGCTCAGCCGACCGGCGGGAAGCGGTCAAGGGAAGAGTGGGTTGGGGCCGGTGTCAAAAGCTGGAGGTGGTCCAGTGGGGAAGGCCCTGGGGCCCGGTGAATGTGGACGAGGGTCGCCAGTGGCCACAAAAGCCCCACTAGCCTGAGCTCCAGGCTGGAAGCCAGCAAGAGGTCCCCTTGTCCTCAGGGCAGGGCGTTTCCGGCGAATGGGGCAGAAAGCAGGCCGCCGGGGCCCGGCCAGCGGACCCGTAAGAACCTCCGGAGGGGCCGGGGAGGTGCCCCCGAAGCGCAAAGTGATTTTCTCGGACTTGGCACAGCTCTCTCCACGTTGTCAAAGGCTAACCCGAACCCTAAAACTAAGCCTATCCCTCAACCTAACCCTCACCAGTGGCTAACGCCCTGGGGCCCTGTGAAACGTGGACGAGGGTCTCAAGGGGCCACAAAAGCCTCACCTGCCTGAGCTTCAGACTGGATGCCAGCAAGAGGGACCCTTGTCCTCAGGGCAGGGCGTTCCCGGCGAATGGGGCAGAAAGCGGGCCCCCGGGGCCCGGCCACCGGACCAGTAAGAACCTCCGGAGGGGCCGGGGAGGTGCCCCCAGAGTGGGAAGTGATTTTTCTCGGACTTGACACAGCTCTCTCCCGGTTGTCAAAGCCCATAGGCAGGGCTGTGGGCGTCCCAGGACACTCTGCCGTGAGCTGCCCTTTGGTGGGAGCGATGGGGGCCGGGGGGGGGCGGGCGGGGGTGGGGGTGGGGGGGTTAGAGGGCCGGCCCCGAGGCTCATGGAGGCTCGTGGGCGTCCTGAAGGGAGGGCCGGCTGGTCTGCCCACGCTTGGGGACCTGGGAGGCACCCTGTGAGCAGAGGGCTATGTGCCTTTACATCCCAGTGGTGGGGGCTATTCCTCTGAGTTTGGGAGCAGGGCAGACTGGCTGGTGCTGCTCGCTCATTGGTCGAGTGGACCAGGGGCGGGGTTTCCGGAACAAGGAGGCGGGCCCAGGCCCACAGCTGAGCCCGGTCAAGTCAAGGAGGGGGCGGGGCCCGGTGAGCAGCTGGAGGCGGTCACGGGACCAAGGGGGCGGGGCCAGGTGAACAGCCTGGAGCGGTGAGGTAAGCAGGAGAAAGGGTCGCGGGCAGGGACACGGGTGACCGGCAGGCCGGTCTGCCGGCGGCAGGGACCTAAAGAGGGGGCCCGGCGGCTTGGCCGGGCGCTCAGCCGACCGGCGGGAAGCGGTCAAGGGAAGAGTGGGTTGGGGCCGGTGTCAAAAGCTGGAGGTGGTCCAGTGGGGAAGGCCCTGGGGCCCGGTGAATGTGGACGAGGGTCGCCAGTGGCCACAAAAGCCCCACTAGCCTGAGCTCCAGGCTGGAAGCCAGCAAGAGGTCCCCTTGTCCTCAGGGCAGGGCGTTCCCGGCGAATGGGGCAGAAAGCAGGCCGCCGGGGCCCGGCCAGCGGACCCGTAAGAACCTCCGGAGGGGCCGGGGAGGTGCCCCCGAAGCGCAAAGTGATTTTCTCGGACTTGGCACAGCTCTCTCCACGTTGTCAAAGGCTAACCCGAACCCTAAAACTAAGCCTATCCCTCAACCTAACCCTCACCAGTGGCTAACGCCCTGGGGCCCTGTGAAACGTGGACGAGGGACTCAAGGGGCCACAAAAGCCTCACCTGCCTGAGCTTCAGACTGGATGCCAGCAAGAGGGACCCTTGTCCTCAGGGCAGGGCGTTCCCGGCGAATGGGGCAGAAAGCGGGCCCCCGGGGCCCGGCCACCGGACCAGTAAGAACCTCCGGAGGGGCCGGGGAGGTGCCCCCAGAGTGGGAAGTGATTTTTCTCGGACTTGACACAGCTCTCTCCCGGTTGTCAAAGCCCATAGGCAGGGCTGTGGGCGTCCCAGGACACTCTGCCGTGAGCTGCCCTTTGGTGGGAGCGATGGGGGCCGGGGGGGGGCGGGCGGGGGTGGGGGTGGGGGGGTTAGAGGGCCGGCCCCGAGGCTCATGGAGGCTCGTGGGCGTCCTGAAGGGAGGGCCGGCTGGTCTGCCCACGCTTGGGGACCTGGGAGGCACCCTGTGAGCAGAGGGCTATGTGCCTTTACATCCCAGTGGTGGGGGCTATTCCTCTGAGTTTGGGAGCAGGGCAGACTGGCTGGTGCTGCTCGCTCATTGGTCGAGTGGACCAGGGGCGGGGTTTCCGGAACAAGGAGGCGGGCCCAGGCCCACAGCTGAGCCCGGTCAAGTCAAGGAGGGGGCGGGGCCCGGTGAGCAGCTGGAGGCGGTCACGGGACCAAGAGGGCGGGGCCAGGTGAACAGCCCGGAGCGGTGAGGTAAGCAGGAGAAAGGGTCGCGGGCAGGGACACGGGTGACCGGCAGGCCGGTCTGCCGGCGGCAGGGACCTAAAGAGGGGGCCCGGCGGCTTGGCCGGGCGCTCAGCCGACCGGCGGGAAGCGGTCAAGGGAAGAGTGGGTTGGGGCCGGTGTCAAAAGCTGGAGGTGGTCCAGTGGGGAAGGCCCTGGGGCCCGGTGAATGTGGACGAGGGTCGCCAGTGGCCACAAAAGCCCCACTAGCCTGAGCTCCAGGCTGGAAGCCAGCAAGAGGTCCCCTTGTCCTCACGGCAGGGCGTTCCCGGCGAATGGGGCAGAAAGCAGGCCGCCGGGGCCCGGCCACCGGACCAGTAAGAACCTCCGGAGGGGCCGGGGAGGTGCCCCCAGAGTGGGTAGTGATTTTTCTCGGACTTGACACAGCTCTCTCCCGGTTGTCAAAGCCCATAGGCAGGGCTGTGGGCGTCCCAGGACACTCTGCCGTGAGCTGCCCTTTGGTGGGAGCGATGGGGCCGGGGGGGGGGGGTGGGGGGGTTAGAGGGCCGGCCCCGAGGCTCATGGAGGCTCGTGGGCGTCCTGAAGGGAGGGCCGGCTGGTCTGCCCACGCTTGGGGACCTGGGAGGCACCCTGTGAGCAGAGGGCTATGTCCCTTTACATCCCAGTGGTGGGGGCTATTCCTCTGAGTTTGGGAGCAGGGCAGACTGGCTGGTGCTGCTCGCTCATTGGTCGAGTGGACCAGGGGCGGGGTTTCCGGAACAAGGAGGCGGGCCCAGGCCCACAGCTGAGCCCGGTCAAGTCAAGGAGGGGGCGCGGCCCGGTGAGCAGCTGGAGGCGGTCACGGGACCAAGAGGGCGGGGCCAGGTGAACAGCCCGGAGCGGTGAGGTAAGCAGGAGAAAGGGTCGCGGGCAGGGACACGGGTGACCGGCAGGCCGGTCTGCCGGCGGCAGGGACCTAAAGAGGGGGCCCGGCGGCTTGGCCGGGCGCTCAGCCGACCGGCGGGAAGCGGTCAAGGGAAGAGTGGGTTGGGGCCGGTGTCAAAAGCTGGAGGTGGTCCAGTGGGGAAGGCCCTGGGGCCCGGTGAATGTGGACGAGGGTCGCCAGTGGCCACAAAAGCCCCACTAGCCTGAGCTCCAGGCTGGAAGCCAGCAAGAGGTCCCCTTGTCCTCAGGGCAGGGCGTTCCCGGCGAATGGGGCAGAAAGCGGGCCCCCGGGGCCCGGCCACCGGACCAGTAAGAACCTCCGGAGGGGCCGGGGAGGTGCCCCCAGAGTGGGACGTGATTTTTCTCGGACTTGACACAGCTCTCTCCCGGTTGTCAAAGCCCATAGGCAGGGCTGTGGGCGTCCCAGGACACTCTGCCGTGAGCTGCCCTTTGGTGGGAGCGATGGGGGCCGGGGGGGGGGGGGGGGCGGGGGTGGCGGTGGGGGGGTTAGAGGGCCGGCCCCGAGGCTCATGGAGGCTCGTGGGCGTCCTGAAGGGAGGGTCGGCTGGTCTGCCCACGCTTGGGGACCTGGGAGGCACCCTGTGAGCAGAGGGCTATGTGCCTTTACATCCCAGTGGTGGGGGCTATTCCTCTGAGTTTGGGAGCAGGGCAGACTGGCTGGTGCTGCTCGCTCATTGGTCGAGTGGACCAGGGGCGGGGTTTCCGGAACAAGGAGGCGGGTCCAGGCCCACAGCTGAGCCCGGTCAAGTCAAGGAGGGGGCGGGGCCCGGTGAGCAGCTGGAGGCGGTCACGGGACCAAGGGGGCGGGGCCAGGTGAACAGCCCGGAGCGGTGAGGTAAGCAGGAGAAAGGGTCGCGGGCAGGGACACGGGTGACCGGCAGGCCGGTCTGCCGGCGGCAGGGACCTAAAGAGGGGGCCCGGCGGCTTGGCCGGGCGCTCAGCCGACCGGCGGGAAGCGGTCAAGGGAAGAGTGGGTTGGGGCCGGTGTCAAAAGCTGGAGGTGGTCCAGTGGGGAAGGCCCTGGGGCCCGGTGAATGTGGACGAGGGTCGCCAGTGGCCACAAAAGCCCCACTAGCCTGAGCTCCAGGCTGGAAGCCAGCAAGAGGTCCCCTTGTCCTCAGGGCAGGGCGTTCCCGGCGAATGGGGCAGAAAGCAGGCCGCCGGGGCCCGGCCAGCGGACCCGTAAGAACCTCCGGAGGGGCCGGGGAGGTGCCCCCGAAGCGCAAAGTGATTTTCTCGGACTTGGCACAGCTCTCTCCACGTTGTCAAAGGCTAACCCGAACCCTAAAACTAAGCCTATCCCTCAACCTAACCCTCACCAGTGGCTAACGCCCTGGGGCCCTGTGAAACGTGGACGAGGGTCTCAAGGGGCCACAAAAGCCTCACCTGCCTGAGCTTCAGACTGGATGCCAGCAAGAGGGACCCTTGTCCTCAGGGCAGGGCGTTCCCGGCGAATGGGGCAGAAAGCGGGCCCGCGGGGCCCGGCCACCGGACCAGTAAGAACCTCCGGAGGGGCCGGGGAGGTGCCCCCAGAGTGGGAAGTGATTTTTCTCGGACTTGACACAGCTCTCTCCCGGTTGTCAAAGCCCATAGGCAGGGCTGTGGGCGTCCCAGGACACTCTGCCGTGAGCTGCCCTTTGGTGGGAGCGATGGGGGCCGGGGGGGGGCGGGCGGGGGTGGGGGTGGGGGGGTTAGAGGGCCGGCCCCGAGGCTCATGGAGGCTCGTGGGCGTCCTGAAGGGAGGGCCGGCTGGTCTGCCCACGCTTGGGGACCTGGGAGGCACCCTGTGAGCAGAGGGCTATGTGCCTTTACATCCCAGTGGTGGGGGCTATTCCTCTGAGTTTGGGAGCAGGGCAGACTGGCTGGTGCTGCTCGCTCATTGGTCGAGTGGACCAGGGGCGGGGTTTCCGGAACAAGGAGGCGGGCCCAGGCCCACAGCTGAGCCCGGTCAAGTCAAGGAGGGGGCGGGGCCCGGTGAGCAGCTGGAGGCGGTCACGGGACCAAGAGGGCGGGGCCAGGTGAACAGCCCGGAGCGGTGAGGTAAGCAGGAGAAAGGGTCGCGGGCAGGGACACGGGTGACCGGCAGGCCGGTCTGCCGGCGGCAGGGACCTAAAGAGGGGGCCCGGCGGCTTGGCCGGGCGCTCAGCCGACCGGCGGGAAGCGGTCAAGGGAAGAGTGGGTTGGGGCCGGTGTCAAAAGCTGGAGGTGGTCCAGTGGGGAAGGCCCTGGGGCCCGGTGAATGTGGACGAGGGTCGCCAGTGGCCACAAAAGCCCCACTAGCCTGAGCTCCAGGCTGGAAGCCAGCAAGAGGTCCCCTTGTCCTCACGGCAGGGCGTTCCCGGCGAATGGGGCAGAAAGCAGGCCGCCGGGGCCCGGCCACCGGACCAGTAAGAACCTCCGGAGGGGCCGGGGAGGTGCCCCCAGAGTGGGTAGTGATTTTTCTCGGACTTGACACAGCTCTCTCCCGGTTGTCAAAGCCCATAGGCAGGGCTGTGGGCGTCCCAGGACACTCTGCCGTGAGCTGCCCTTTGGTGGGAGCGATGGGGCCGGGGGGGGGGGGTGGGGGGGTTAGAGGGCCGGCCCCGAGGCTCATGGAGGCTCGTGGGCGTCCTGAAGGGAGGGCCGGCTGGTCTGCCCACGCTTGGGGACCTTGGAGGCACCCTGTGAGCAGAGGGCTATGTCCCTTTACATCCCAGTGGTGGGGGCTATTCCTCTGAGTTTGGGAGCAGGGCAGACTGGCTGGTGCTGCTCGCTCATTGGTCGAGTGGACCAGGGGCGGGGTTTCCGGAACAAGGAGGCGGGCCCAGGCCCACAGCTGAGCCCGGTCAAGTCAAGGAGGGGGCGGGGCCCGGTGAGCAGCTGGAGGCGGTCACGGGACCAAGGGGCGGGGGCCAGGTGAACAGCCCGGAGCGGTGAGGTAAGCAGGAGAAAGGGTCGCGGGCAGGGACACGGGTGACCGGCAGGCCGGTCTGCCGGCGGCAGGGACCTAAAGAGGGGGCCCGGCGGCTTGGCCGGGCGCTCAGCCGACCGGCGGGAAGCGGTCAAGGGAAGAGTGGGTTGGGGCCGGTGTCAAAAGCTGGAGGTGGTCCAGTGGGGAAGGCCCTGGGGCCCGGTGAATGTGGACGAGGGTCGCCAGTGGCCACAAAAGCCCCACTAGCCTGAGCTCCAGGCTGGAAGCCAGCAAGAGGTCCCCTTGTCCTCAGGGCAGGGCGTTTCCGGCGAATGGGGCAGAAAGCAGGCCGCCGGGGCCCGGCCAGCGGACCCGTAAGAACCTCCGGAGGGGCCGGGGAGGTGCCCCCGAAGCGCAAAGTGATTTTCTCGGACTTGGCACAGCTCTCTCCACGTTGTCAAAGGCTAACCCGAACCCTAAAACTAAGCCTATCCCTCAACCTAACCCTCACCAGTGGCTAACGCCCTGGGGCCCTGTGAAACGTGGACGAGGGACTCAAGGGGCCACAAAAGCCTCACCTGCCTGAGCTTCAGACTGGATGCCAGCAAGAGGGACCCTTGTCCTCAGGGCAGGGCGTTCCCGGCGAATGGGGCAGAAAGCGGGCCCCCGGGGCCCGGCCACCGGACCAGTAAGAACCTCCGGAGGGGCCGGGGAGGTGCCCCCAGAGTGGGAAGTGATTTTTCTCGGACTTGACACAGCTCTCTCCCGGTTGTCAAAGCCCATAGGCAGGGCTGTGGGCGTCCCAGGACACTCTGCCGTGAGCTGCCCTTTGGTGGGAGCGATGGGGGCCGGGGGGGGGGGGGGGGGGCGGGGGTGGGGGGGGGGTTAGAGGGCCGGCCCCGAGGCTCATGGAGGCTCGTGGGCGTCCTGAAGGGAGGGCCGGCTGGTCTGCCCACGCTTGGGGACCTGGGAGGCACCCTGTGAGCAGAGGGCTATGTGCCTTTACATCCCAGTGGTGGGGGCTATTCCTCTGAGTTTGGGAGCAGGGCAGACTGGCTGGTGCTGCTCGCTCATTGGTCGAGTGGACCAGGGGCGGGGTTTCCAGAACAAGGAGGCGGGCCCAGGCCCACAGCTGAGCCCGGTCAAGTCAAGGAGGGGGCGGGGCCCGGTGAGCAGCTGGAGGCGGTCACGGGACCAAGGGGGCGGGGCCAGGTGAACAGCCTGGAGCGGTGAGGTAAGCAGGAGAAAGGGTCGCGGGCAGGGACACGGGTGACCGGCAGGCCGGTCTGCCGGCGGCAGGGACCTAAAGAGGGGGCCCGGCGGCTTGGCCGGGCGCTCAGCCGACCGGCGGGAAGCGGTCAAGGGAAGAGTGGGTTGGGGCCGGTGTCAAAAGCTGGAGGTGGTCCAGTGGGGAAGGCCCTGGGGCCCGGTGAATGTGGACGAGGGTCGCCAGTGGCCACAAAAGCCCCACTAGCCTGAGCTCCAGGATGGAAGCCAGCAAGAGGTCCCCTTGTCCTCAGGGCAGGGCGTTCCCGGCGAATGGGGCAGAAAGCAGGCCGCCGGGGCCCGGCCAGCGGACCCGTAAGAACCTCCGGAGGGGCCGGGGAGGTGCCCCCGAAGCGCAAAGTGATTTTCTCGGACTTGGCACAGCTCTCTCCACGTTGTCAAAGGCTAACCCGAACCCTAAAACTAAGCCTATCCCTCAACCTAACCCTCACCAGTGGCTAACGCCCTGGGGCCCTGTGAAACGTGGACGAGGGACTCAAGGGGCCACAAAAGCCTCACCTGCCTGAGCTTCAGACTGGATGCCAGCAAGAGGGACCCTTGTCCTCAGGGCAGGGCGTTCCCGGCGAATGGGGCAGAAAGCGGGCCCCCGGGGCCCGGCCACCGGACCAGTAAGAACCTCCGGAGGGGCCGGGGAGGTGCCCCCAGAGTGGGAAGTGATTTTTCTCGGACTTGACACAGCTCTCTCCCGGTTGTCAAAGCCCATAGGCAGGGCTGTGGGCGTCCCAGGACACTCTGCCGTGAGCTGCCCTTTGGTGGGAGCGATGGGGGCCGGGGGGGGGCGGGCGGGGGTGGGGGTGGGGGGGTTAGAGGGCCGGCCCCGAGGCTCATGGAGGCTCGTGGGCGTCCTGAAGGGAGGGCCGGCTGGTCTGCCCACGCTTGGGGACCTGGGAGGCACCCTGTGAGCAGAGGGCTATGTGCCTTTACATCCCAGTGGTGGGGGCTATTCCTCTGAGTTTGGGAGCAGGGCAGACTGGCTGGTGCTGCTCGCTCATTGGTCGAGTGGACCAGGGGCGGGGTTTCCGGAACAAGGAGGCGGGCCCAGGCCCACAGCTGAGCCCGGTCAAGTCAAGGAGGGGGCGGGGCCCGGTGAGCAGCTGGAGGCGGTCACGGGACCAAGAGGGCGGGGCCAGGTGAACAGCCCGGAGCGGTGAGGTAAGCAGGAGAAAGGGTCGCGGGCAGGGACACGGGTGACCGGCAGGCCGGTCTGCCGGCGGCAGGGACCTAAAGAGGGGGCCCGGCGGCTTGGCCGGGCGCTCAGCCGACCGGCGGGAAGCGGTCAAGGGAAGAGTGGGTTGGGGCCGGTGTCAAAAGCTGGAGGTGGTCCAGTGGGGAAGGCCCTGGGGCCCGGTGAATGTGGACGAGGGTCGCCAGTGGCCACAAAAGCCCCACTAGCCTGAGCTCCAGGCTGGAAGCCAGCAAGAGGTCCCCTTGTCCTCACGGCAGGGCGTTCCCGGCGAATGGGGCAGAAAGCAGGCCGCCGGGGCCCGGCCACCGGACCAGTAAGAACCTCCGGAGGGGCCGGGGAGGTGCCCCCAGAGTGGGTAGTGATTTTTCTCGGACTTGACACAGCTCTCTCCCGGTTGTCAAAGCCCATAGGCAGGGCTGTGGGCGTCCCAGGACACTCTGCCGTGAGCTGCCCTTTGGTGGGAGCGATGGGGCCGGGGGGGGGGGGTGGGGGGGTTAGAGGGCCGGCCCCGAGGCTCATGGAGGCTCGTGGGCGTCCTGAAGGGAGGGCCGGCTGGTCTGCCCACGCTTGGGGACCTGGGAGGCACCCTGTGAGCAGAGGGCTATGTCCCTTTACATCCCAGTGGTGGGGGCTATTCCTCTGAGTTTGGGAGCAGGGCAGACTGGCTGGTGCTGCTCGCTCATTGGTCGAGTGGACCAGGGGCGGGGTTTCCGGAACAAGGAGGCGGGCCCAGGCCCACAGCTGAGCCCGGTCAAGTCAAGGAGGGGGCGCGGCCCGGTGAGCAGCTGGAGGCGGTCACGGGACCAAGAGGGCGGGGCCAGGTGAACAGCCCGGAGCGGTGAGGTAAGCAGGAGAAAGGGTCGCGGGCAGGGACACGGGTGACCGGCAGGCCGGTCTGCCGGCGGCAGGGACCTAAAGAGCGGGCCCGGCGGCTTGGCCGGGCGCTCAGCCGACCGGCGGGAAGCGGTCAAGGGAAGAGTGGGTTGGGGCCGGTGTCAAAAGCTGGAGGTGGTCCAGTGGGGAAGGCCCTGGGGCCCGGTGAATGTGGACGAGGGTCGCCAGTGGCCACAAAAGCCCCACTAGCCTGAGCTCCAGGCTGGAAGCCAGCAAGAGGTCCCCTTGTCCTCAGGGCAGGGCGTTCCCGGCGAATGGGGCAGAAAGCGGGCCCCCGGGGCCCGGCCACCGGACCAGTAAGAACCTCCGGAGGGGCCGGGGAGGTGCCCCCAGAGTGGGAAGTGATTTTTCTCGGACTTGACACAGCTCTCTCCCGGTTGTCAAAGCCCATAGGCAGGGCTGTGGGCGTCCCAGGACACTCTGCCGTGAGCTGCCCTTTGGTGGGAGCGATGGGGGCCGGGGGGGGGGGGGGGGGCGGGGGTGGCGGTGGGGGGGTTAGAGGGCCGGCCCCGAGGCTCATGGAGGCTCGTGGGCGTCCTGAAGGGAGGGTCGGCTGGTCTGCCCACGCTTGGGGACCTGGGAGGCACCCTGTGAGCAGAGGGCTATGTGCCTTTACATCCCAGTGGTGGGGGCTATTCCTCTGAGTTTGGGAGCAGGGCAGACTGGCTGGTGCTGCTCGCTCATTGGTCGAGTGGACCAGGGGCGGGGTTTCCAGAACAAGGAGGCGGGTCCAGGCCCACAGCTGAGCCCGGTCAAGTCAAGGAGGGGGCGGGGCCCGGTGAGCAGCTGGAGGCGGTCACGGGACCAAGGGGGCGGGGCCAGGTGAACAGCCCGGAGCGGTGAGGTAAGCAGGAGAAAGGGTCGCGGGCAGGGACACGGGTGACCGGCAGGCCGGTCTGCCGGCGGCAGGGACCTAAAGAGGGGGCCCGGCGGCTTGGCCGGGCGCTCAGCCGACCGGCGGGAAGCGGTCAAGGGAAGAGTGGGTTGGGGCCGGTGTCAAAAGCTGGAGGTGGTCCAGTGGGGAAGGCCCTGGGGCCCGGTGAATGTGGACGAGGGTCGCCAGTGGCCACAAAAGCCCCACTAGCCTGAGCTCCAGGCTGGAAGCCAGCAAGAGGTCCCCTTGTCCTCAGGGCAGGGCGTTCCCGGCGAATGGGGCAGAAAGCAGGCCGCCGGGGCCCGGCCAGCGGACCCGTAAGAACCTCCGGAGGGGCCGGGGAGGTGCCCCCGAAGCGCAAAGTGATTTTCTCGGACTTGGCACAGCTCTCTCCACGTTGTCAAAGGCTAACCCGAACCCTAAAACTAAGCCTATCCCTCAACCTAACCCTCACCAGTGGCTAACGCCCTGGGGCCCTGTGAAACGTGGACGAGGGTCTCAAGGGGCCACAAAAGCCTCACCTGCCTGAGCTTCAGACTGGATGCCAGCAAGAGGGACCCTTGTCCTCAGGGCAGGGCGTTCCCGGCGAATGGGGCAGAAAGCGGGCCCGCGGGGCCCGGCCACCGGACCAGTAAGAACCTCCGGAGGGGCCGGGGAGGTGCCCCCAGAGTGGGAAGTGATTTTTCTCGGACTTGACACAGCTCTCTCCCGGTTGTCAAAGCCCATAGGCAGGGCTGTGGGCGTCCCAGGACACTCTGCCGTGAGCTGCCCTTTGGTGGGAGCGATGGGGGCCGGGGGGGGGCGGGCGGGGGTGGGGGTGGGGGGGTTAGAGGGCCGGCCCCGAGGCTCATGGAGGCTCGTGGGCGTCCTGAAGGGAGGGCCGGCTGGTCTGCCCACGCTTGGGGACCTGGGAGGCACCCTGTGAGCAGAGGGCTATGTGCCTTTACATCCCAGTGGTGGGGGCTATTCCTCTGAGTTTGGGAGCAGGGCAGACTGGCTGGTGCTGCTCGCTCATTGGTCGAGTGGACCAGGGGCGGGGTTTCCGGAACAAGGAGGCGGGCCCAGGCCCACAGCTGAGCCCGGTCAAGTCAAGGAGGGGGCGGGGCCCGGTGAGCAGCTGGAGGCGGTCACGGGACCAAGAGGGCGGGGCCAGGTGAACAGCCCGGAGCGGTGAGGTAAGCAGGAGAAAGGGTCGCGGGCAGGGACACGGGTGACCGGCAGGCCGGTCTGCCGGCGGCAGGGACTTAAAGAGGGGGCCCGGCGGCTTGGCCGGGCGCTCAGCCGACCGGCGGGAAGCGGTCAAGGGAAGAGTGGGTTGGGGCCGGTGTCAAAAGCTGGAGGTGGTCCAGTGGGGAAGGCCCTGGGGCCCGGTGAATGTGGACGAGGGTCGCCAGTGGCCACAAAAGCCCCACTAGCCTGAGCTCCAGGCTAGAAGCCAGCAAGAGGTCCCCTTGTCCTCACGGCAGGGCGTTCCCGGCGAATGGGGCAGAAAGCAGGCCGCCGGGGCCCGGCCACCGGACCAGTAAGAACCTCCGGAGGGGCCGGGGAGGTGCCCCCAGAGTGGGTAGTGATTTTTCTCGGACTTGACACAGCTCTCTCCCGGTTGTCAAAGCCCATAGGCAGGGCTGTGGGCGTCCCAGGACACTCTGCCGTGAGCTGCCCTTTGGTGGGAGCGATGGGGCCGGGGGGGGGGGGTGGGGGGGTTAGAGGGCCGGCCCCGAGGCTCATGGAGGCTCGTGGGCGTCCTGAAGGGAGGGCCGGCTGGTCTGCCCACGCTTGGGGACCTGGGAGGCACCCTGTGAGCAGAGGGCTATGTCCCTTTACATCCCAGTGGTGGGGGCTATTCCTCTGAGTTTGGGAGCAGGGCAGACTGGCTGGTGCTGCTCGCTCATTGGTCGAGTGGACCAGGGGCGGGGTTTCCGGAACAAGGAGGCGGGCCCAGGCCCACAGCTGAGCCCGGTCAAGTCAAGGAGGGGGCGCGGCCCGGTGAGCAGCTGGAGGCGGTCACGGGACCAAGAGGGCGGGGCCAGGTGAACAGCCCGGAGCGGTGAGGTAAGCAGGAGAAAGGGTCGCGGGCAGGGACACGGGTGACCGGCAGGCCGGTCTGCCGGCGGCAGGGACCTAAAGAGGGGGCCCGGCGGCTTGGCCGGGCGCTCAGCCGACCGGCGGGAAGCGGTCAAGGGAAGAGTGGGTTGGGGCCGGTGTCAAAAGCTGGAGGTGGTCCAGTGGGGAAGGCCCTGGGGCCCGGTGAATGTGGACGAGGGTCGCCAGTGGCCACAAAAGCCCCACTAGCCTGAGCTCCAGGCTGGAAGCCAGCAAGAGGTCCCCTTGTCCTCAGGGCAGGGCGTTCCCGGCGAATGGGGCAGAAAGCGGGCCCCCGGGGCCCGGCCACCGGACCAGTAAGAACCTCCGGAGGGGCCGGGGAGGTGCCCCCAGAGTGGGAAGTGATTTTTCTCGGACTTGACACAGCTCTCTCCCGGTTGTCAAAGCCCATAGGCAGGGCTGTGGGCGTCCCAGGACACTCTGCCGTGAGCTGCCCTTTGGTGGGAGCGATGGGGGCCGGGGGGGGGGGGGGCGGGGGTGGCGGTGGGGGGGTTAGAGGGCCGGTCCCGAGGCTCATGGAGGCTCGTGGGCGTCCTGAAGGGAGGGTCGGCTGGTCTGCCCACGCTTGGGGACCTGGGAGGCACCCTGTGAGCAGAGGGCTATGTGCCTTTACATCCCAGTGGTGGGGGCTATTCCTCTGAGTTTGGGAGCAGGGCAGACTGGCTGGTGCTGCTCGCTCATTGGTCGAGTGGACCAGGGGCGGGGTTTCCGGAACAAGGAGGCGGGTCCAGGCCCACAGCTGAGCCCGGTCAAGTCAAGGAGGGGGCGGGGCCCGGTGAGCAGCTGGAGGCGGTCACGGGACCAAGGGGGCGGGGCCAGGTGAACAGCCCGGAGCGGTGAGGTAAGCAGGAGAAAGGGTCGCGGGCAGGGACACGGGTGACCGGCAGGCCGGTCTGCCGGCGGCAGGGACCTAAAGAGGGGGCCCGGCGGCTTGGCCGGGCGCTCAGCCGACCGGCGGGAAGCGGTCAAGGGAAGAGTGGGTTGGGGCCGGTGTCAAAAGCTGGAGGTGGTCCAGTGGGGAAGGCCCTGGGGCCCGGTGAATGTGGACGAGGGTCGCCAGTGGCCACAAAAGCCCCACTAGCCTGAGCTCCAGGCTGGAAGCCAGCAAGAGGTCCCCTTGTCCTCAGGGCAGGGCGTTCCCGGCGAATGGGGCAGAAAGCAGGCCGCCGGGGCCCGGCCAGCGGACCCGTAAGAACCTCCGGAGGGGCCGGGGAGGTGCCCCCGAAGCGCAAAGTGATTTTCTCGGACTTGGCACAGCTCTCTCCACGTTGTCAAAGGCTAACCCGAACCCTAAAACTAAGCCTATCCCTCAACCTAACCCTCACCAGTGGCTAACGCCCTGGGGCCCTGTGAAACGTGGACGAGGGTCTCAAGGGGCCACAAAAGCCTCACCTGCCTGAGCTTCAGACTGGATGCCAGCAAGAGGGACCCTTGTCCTCAGGGCAGGGCGTTCCCGGCGAATGGGGCAGAAAGCGGGCCCGCGGGGCCCGGCCACCGGACCAGTAAGAACCTCCGGAGGGGCCGGGGAGGTGCCCCCAGAGTGGGAAGTGATTTTTCTCGGACTTGACACAGCTCTCTCCCGGTTGTCAAAGCCCATAGGCAGGGCTGTGGGCGTCCCAGGACACTCTGCCGTGAGCTGCCCTTTGGTGGGAGCGATGGGGGCCGGGGGGGGGCGGGCGGGGGTGGGGGTGGGGGGGTTAGAGGGCCGGCCCCGAGGCTCATGGAGGCTCGTGGGCGTCCTGAAGGGAGGGCCGGCTGGTCTGCCCACGCTTGGGGACCTGGGAGGCACCCTGTGAGCAGAGGGCTATGTGCCTTTACATCCCAGTGGTGGGGGCTATTCCTCTGAGTTTGGGAGCAGGGCAGACTGGCTGGTGCTGCTCGCTCATTGGTCGAGTGGACCAGGGGCGGGGTTTCCGGAACAAGGAGGCGGGCCCAGGCCCACAGCTGAGCCCGGTCAAGTCAAGGAGGGGGCGGGGCCCGGTGAGCAGCTGGAGGCGGTCACGGGACCAAGAGGGCGGGGCCAGGTGAACAGCCCGGAGCGGTGAGGTAAGCAGGAGAAAGGGTCGCGGGCAGGGACACGGGTGACCGGCAGGCCGGTCTGCCGGCGGCAGGGACCTAAAGAGGGGGCCCGGCGGCTTGGCCGGGCGCTCAGCCGACCGGCGGGAAGCGGTCAAGGGAAGAGTGGGTTGGGGCCGGTGTCAAAAGCTGGAGGTGGTCCAGTGGGGAAGGCCCTGGGGCCCGGTGAATGTGGACGAGGGTCGCCAGTGGCCACAAAAGCCCCACTAGCCTGAGCTCCAGGCTGGAAGCCAGCAAGAGGTCCCCTTGTCCTCACGGCAGGGCGTTCCCGGCGAATGGGGCAGAAAGCAGGCCGCCGGGGCCCAGCCACCGGACCAGTAAGAACCTCCGGAGGGGCCGGGGAGGTGCCCCCAGAGTGGGTAGTGATTTTTCTCGGACTTGACACAGCTCTCTCCCGGTTGTCAAAGCCCATAGGCAGGGCTGTGGGCGTCCCAGGACACTCTGCCGTGAGCTGCCCTTTGGTGGGAGCGATGGGGCCGGGGGGGGGGGTGGGGGGGTTAGAGGGCCGGCCCCGAGGCTCATGGAGGCTCGTGGGCGTCCTGAAGGGAGGGCCGGCTGGTCTGCCCACGCTTGGGGACCTGGGAGGCACCCTGTGAGCAGAGGGCTATGTCCCTTTACATCCCAGTGGTGGGGGCTATTCCTCTGAGTTTGGGAGCAGGGCAGACTGGCTGGTGCTGCTCGCTCATTGGTCGAGTGGACCAGGGGCGGGGTTTCCGGAACAAGGAGGCGGGCCCAGGCCCACAGCTGAGCCCGGTCAAGTCAAGGAGGGGGCGGGGCCCGGTGAGCAGCTGGAGGCGGTCACGGGACCAAGGGGGGGGGGCCAGGTGAACAGCCCGGAGCGGTGAGGTAAGCAGGAGAAAGGGTCGCGGGCAGGGACACGGGTGACCGGCAGGCCGGTCTGCCGGCGGCAGGGACCTAAAGAGGGGGCCCGGCGGCTTGGCCGGGCGCTCAGCCGACCGGCGGGAAGCGGTCAAGGGAAGAGTGGGTTGGGGCCGGTGTCAAAAGCTGGAGGTGGTCCAGTGGGGAAGGCCCTGGGGCCCGGTGAATGTGGACGAGGGTCGCCAGTGGCCACAAAAGCCCCACTAGCCTGAGCTCCAGGCTGGAAGCCAGCAAGAGGTCCCCTTGTCCTCAGGGCAGGGCGTTTCCGGCGAATGGGGCAGAAAGCAGGCCGCCGGGGCCCGGCCAGCGGACCCGTAAGAACCTCCGGAGGGGCCGGGGAGGTGCCCCCGAAGCGCAAAGTGATTTTCTCGGACTTGGCACAGCTCTCTCCACGTTGTCAAAGGCTAACCCGAACCCTAAAACTAAGCCTATCCCTCAACCTAACCCTCACCAGTGGCTAACGCCCTGGGGCCCTGTGAAACGTGGACGAGGGACTCAAGGGGCCACAAAAGCCTCACCTGCCTGAGCTTCAGACTGGATGCCAGCAAGAGGGACCCTTGTCCTCAGGGCAGGGCGTTCCCGGCGAATGGGGCAGAAAGCGGGCCCCCGGGGCCCGGCCACCGGACCAGTAAGAACCTCCGGAGGGGCCGGGGAGGTGCCCCCAGAGTGGGAAGTGATTTTTCTCGGACTTGACACAGCTCTCTCCCGGTTGTCAAAGCCCATAGGCAGGGCTGTGGGCGTCCCAGGACACTCTGCCGTGAGCTGCCCTTTGGTGGGAGCGATGGGGGCCGGGGGGGGCGGGCGGGGGTGGGGGTGGGGGGGTTAGAGGGCCGGCCCCGAGGCTCATGGAGGCTCGTGGGCGTCCTGAAGGGAGGGCCGGCTGGTCTGCCCACGCTTGGGGACCTGGGAGGCACCCTGTGAGCAGAGGGCTATGTGCCTTTACATCCCAGTGGTGGGGGCTATTCCTCTGAGTTTGGGAGCAGGGCAGACTGGCTGGTGCTGCTCGCTCATTGGTCGAGTGGACCAGGGGCGGGGTTTCCGGAACAAGGAGGCGGGCCCAGGCCCACAGCTGAGCCCGGTCAAGTCAAGGAGGGGGCGGGGCCCGGTGAGCAGCTGGAGGCGGTCACGGGACCAAGAGGGCGGGGCCAGGTGAACAGCCCGGAGCGGTGAGGTAAGCAGGAGAAAGGGTCGCGGGCAGGGACACGGGTGACCGGCAGGCCGGTCTGCCGGCGGCAGGGACCTAAAGAGGGGGCCCGGCGGCTTGGCCGGGCGCTCAGCCGACCGGCGGGAAGCGGTCAAGGGAAGAGTGGGTTGGGGCCGGTGTCAAAAGCTGGAGGTGGTCCAGTGGGGAAGGCCCTGGGGCCCGGTGAATGTGGACGAGGGTCGCCAGTGGCCACAAAAGCCCCACTAGCCTGAGCTCCAGGCTGGAAGCCAGCAAGAGGTCCCCTTGTCCTCACGGCAGGGCGTTCCCGGCGAATGGGGCAGAAAGCAGGCCGCCGGGGCCCGGCCACCGGACCAGTAAGAACCTCTGGAGGGGCCGGGGAGGTGCCCCCAGAGTGGGTAGTGATTTTTCTCGGACTTGACACAGCTCTCTCCCGGTTGTCAAAGCCCATAGGCAGGGCTGTGGGCGTCCCAGGACACTCTGCCGTGAGCTGCCCTTTGGTGGGAGCGATGGGGCCGGGGGGGGGGGGGGTGGGGGGGTTAGAGGGCCGGCCCCGAGGCTCATGGAGGCTCGTGGGCGTCCTGAAGGGAGGGCCGGCTGGTCTGCCCACGCTTGGGGACCTGGGAGTCACCCTGTGAGCAGAGGGCTATGTCCCTTTACATCCCAGTGGTGGGGGCTATTCCTCTGAGTTTGGGAGCAGGGCAGACTGGCTGGTGCTGCTCGCTCATTGGTCGAGTGGACCAGGGGCGGGGTTTCCGGAACAAGGAGGCGGGCCCAGGCCCACAGCTGAGCCCGGTCAAGTCAAGGAGGGGGCGCGGCCCGGTGAGCAGCTGGAGGCGGTCACGGGACCAAGAGGGCGGGGCCAGGTGAACAGCCCGGAGCGGTGAGGTAAGCAGGAGAAAGGGTCGCGGGCAGGGACACGGGTGACCGGCAGGCCGGTCTGCCGGCGGCAGGGACCTAAAGAGGGGGCCCGGCGGCTTGGCCGGGCGCTCAGCCGACCGGCGGGAAGCGGTCAAGGGAAGAGTGGGTTGGGGCCGGTGTCAAAAGCTGGAGGTGGTCCAGTGGGGAAGGCCCTGGGGCCCGGTGAATGTGGACGAGGGTCGCCAGTGGCCACAAAAGCCCCACTAGCCTGAGCTCCAGGCTGGAAGCCAGCAAGAGGTCCCCTTGTCCTCAGGGCAGGGCGTTCCCGGCGAATGGGGCAGAAAGCGGGCCCCCGGGGCCCGGCCACCGGACCAGTAAGAACCTCCGGAGGGGCCGGGGAGGTGCCCCCAGAGTGGGAAGTGATTTTTCTCGGACTTGACACAGCTCTCTCCCGGTTGTCAAAGCCCATAGGCAGGGCTGTGGGCGTCCCAGGACACTCTGCCGTGAGCTGCCCTTTGGTGGGAGCGATGGGGGCCGGGGGGGGGGGGGGGGGGCGGGGGTGGCGGTGGGGGGGTTAGAGGGCCGGCCCCGAGGCTCATGGAGGCTCGTGGGCGTCCTGAAGGGAGGGTCGGCTGGTCTGCCCACGCTTGGGGACCTGGGAGGCACCCTGTGAGCAGAGGGCTATGTGCCTTTACATCCCAGTGGTGGGGGCTATTCCTCTGAGTTTGGGAGCAGGGCAGACTGGCTGGTGCTGCTCGCTCATTGGTCGAGTGGACCAGGGGCGGGGTTTCCGGAACAAGGAGGCGGGTCCAGGCCCACAGCTGAGCCCGGTCAAGTCAAGGAGGGGGCGGGGCCCGGTGAGCAGCTGGAGGCGGTCACGGGACCAAGGGGGCGGGGCCAGGTGAACAGCCCGGAGCGGTGAGGTAAGCAGGAGAAAGGGTCGCGGGCAGGGACACGGGTGACCGGCAGGCCGGTCTGCCGGCGGCAGGGACCTAAAGAGGGGGCCCGGCGGCTTGGCCGGGCGCTCAGCCGACCGGCGGGAAGCGGTCAAGGGAAGAGTGGGTTGGGGCCGGTGTCAAAAGCTGGAGGTGGTCCAGTGGGGAAGGCCCTGGGGCCCGGTGAATGTGGACGAGGGTCGCCAGTGGCCACAAAAGCCCCACTAGCCTGAGCTCCAGGCTGGAAGCCAGCAAGAGGTCCCCTTGTCCTCAGGGCAGGGCGTTCCCGGCGAATGGGGCAGAAAGCAGGCCGCCGGGGCCCGGCCAGCGGACCCGTAAGAACCTCCGGAGGGGCCGGGGAGGTGCCCCCGAAGCGCAAAGTGATTTTCTCGGACTTGGCACAGCTCTCTCCACGTTGTCAAAGGCTAACCCGAACCCTAAAACTAAGCCTATCCCTCAACCTAACCCTCACCAGTGGCTAACGCCCTGGGGCCCTGTGAAACGTGGACGAGGGTCTCAAGGGGCCACAAAAGCCTCACCTGCCTGAGCTTCAGACTGGATGCCAGCAAGAGGGACCCTTGTCCTCAGGGCAGGGCGTTCCCGGCGAATGGGGCAGAAAGCGGGCCCGCGGGGCCCGGCCACCGGACCAGTAAGAACCTCCGGAGGGGCCGGGGAGGTGCCCCCAGAGTGGGAAGTGATTTTTCTCGGACTTGACACAGCTCTCTCCCGGTTGTCAAAGCCCATAGGCAGGGCTGTGGGCGTCCCAGGACACTCTGCCGTGAGCTGCCCTTTGGTGGGAGCGATGGGGGCCGGGGGGGGGCGGGCGGGGGTGGGGGTGGGGGGGTTAGAGGGCCGGCCCCGAGGCTCATGGAGGCTCGTGGGCGTCCTGAAGGGAGGGCCGGCTGGTCTGCCCACGCTTGGGGACCTGGGAGGCACCCTGTGAGCAGAGGGCTATGTGCCTTTACATCCCAGTGGTGGGGGCTATTCCTCTGAGTTTGGGAGCAGGGCAGACTGGCTGGTGCTGCTCGCTCATTGGTCGAGTGGACCAGGGGCGGGGTTTCCGGAACAAGGAGGCGGGCCCAGGCCCACAGCTGAGCCCGGTCAAGTCAAGGAGGGGGCGGGGCCCGGTGAGCAGCTGGAGGCGGTCACGGGACCAAGAGGGCGGGGCCAGGTGAACAGCCCGGAGCGGTGAGGTAAGCAGGAGAAAGGGTCGCGGGCAGGGACACGGGTGACCGGCAGGCCGGTCTGCCGGCGGCAGGGACCTAAAGAGGGGGCCCGGCGGCTTGGCCGGGCGCTCAGCCGACCGGCGGGAAGCGGTCAAGGGAAGAGTGGGTTGGGGCCGGTGTCAAAAGCTGGAGGTGGTCCAGTGGGGAAGGCCCTGGGGCCCGGTGAATGTGGACGAGGGTCGCCAGTGGCCACAAAAGCCCCACTAGCCTGAGCTCCAGGCTGGAAGCCAGCAAGAGGTCCCCTTGTCCTCAGGGCAGGGCGTTCCCGGCGAATGGGGCAGAAAGCAGGCCGCCGGGGCCCGGCCACCGGACCAGTAAGAACCTCCGGAGGGGCCGGGGAGGTGCCCCCAGAGTGGGTAGTGATTTTTCTCGGACTTGACACAGCTCTCTCCCGGTTGTCAAAGCCCATAGGCAGGGCTGTGGGCGTCCCAGGACACTCTGCCGTGAGCTGCCCTTTGGTGGGAGCGATGGGGCCGGGGGGGGGGGTGGGGGGGTTAGAGGGCCGGCCCCGAGGCTCATGGAGGCTCGTGGGCGTCCTGAAGGGAGGGCCGGCTGGTCTGCCCACGCTTGGGGACCTGGGAGGCACCCTGTGAGCAGAGGGCTATGTCCCTTTACATCCCAGTGGTGGGGGCTATTCCTCTGAGTTTGGGAGCAGGGCAGACTGGCTGGTGCTGCTCGCTCATTGGTCGAGTGGACCAGGGGCGGGGTTTCCGGAACAAGGAGGCGGGCCCAGGCCCACAGCTGAGCCCGGTCAAGTCAAGGAGGGGGCGGGGCCCGGTGAGCAGCTGGAGGAGGTCACGGGACCAAGGGGGCGGGGCCAGGTGAACAGCCCGGAGCGGTGAGGTAAGCAGGTGAAAGGGTCGCGGGCAGGGACACGGGTGACCGGCAGGCCGGTCTGCCGGCGGCAGGGACCTAAAGAGGGGGCCCGGCGGCTTGGCCGGGCGCTCAGCCGACCGGCGGGAAGCGGTCAAGGGAAGAGTGGGTTGGGGCCGGTGTCAAAAGCTGGAGGTGGTCCAGTGGGGAAGGCCCTGGGGCCCGGTGAATGTGGACGAGGGTCGCCAGTGGCCACAAAAGCCCCACTAGCCTGAGCTCCAGGCTGGAAGCCAGCAAGAGGTCCCCTTGTCCTCAGGGCAGGGCGTTTCCGGCGAATGGGGCAGAAAGCAGGCCGCCGGGGCCCGGCCAGCGGACCCGTAAGAACCTCCGGAGGGGCCGGGGAGGTGCCCCCGAAGCGCAAAGTGATTTTCTCGGACTTGGCACAGCTCTCTCCACGTTGTCAAAGGCTAACCCGAACCCTAAAACTAAGCCTATCCCTCAACCTAACCCTCACCAGTGGCTAACGCCCTGGGGCCCTGTGAAACGTGGACGAGGGTCTCAAGGGGCCACAAAAGCCTCACCTGCCTGAGCTTCAGACTGGATGCCAGCAAGAGGGACCCTTGTCCTCAGGGCAGGGCGTTCCCGGCGAATGGGGCAGAAAGCGGGCCCGCGGGGCCCGGCCACCGGACCAGTAAGAACCTCCGGAGGGGCCGGGGAGGTGCCCCCAGAGTGGGAAGTGATTTTTCTCGGACTTGACACAGCTCTCTCCCGGTTGTCAAAGCCCATAGGCAGGGCTGTGGGCGTCCCAGGACACTCTGCCGTGAGCTGCCCTTTGGTGGGAGCGATGGGGGCCGGGGGGGGGGCGGGCGGGGGTGGGGGTGGGGGGGTTAGAGGGCCGGCCCCGAGGCTCATGGAGGCTCGTGGGCGTCCTGAAGGGAGGGCCGGCGGGTCTGCCCACGCTTGGGGACCTGGGAGGCACCCTGTGAGCAGAGGGCTATGTGCCTTTACATCCCAGTGGTGGGGGCTATTCCTCTGAGTTTGGGAGCAGGGCAGACTGGCTGGTGCTGCTCGCTCATTGGTCGAGTGGACCAGGGGCGGGGTTTCCGGAACAAGGAGGCGGGCCCAGGCCCACAGCTGAGCCTGGTCAAGTCAAGGAGGGGGCGGGGCCCGGTGAGCAGCTGGAGGAGGTCACGGGACCAAGGGGGCGGGGCCAGGTGAACAGCCCGGAGCGGTGAGGTAAGCAGCTGAAAGGGTCGCGGGCAGGGACACGGGTGACCGGCAGGCCGGTCTGCCGGCGGCAGGGACCTAAAGAGGGGGCCCGGCGGCTTGGCCGGGCGCTCAGCCGACCGGCGGGAAGCGGTCAAGGGAAGAGTGGGTTGGGGCCGGTGTCAAAAGCTGGAGGTGGTCCCGTGGGGAAGGCCCTGGGGCCCGGTGAATGTGGACGAGGGTCGCCAGTGGCCACAAAAGCCCCACTAGCCTGAGCTCCAGGCTGGAAGCCAGCAAGAGGTCCCCTTGTCCTCAGGGCAGGGCGTTTCCGGCGAATGGGGCAGAAAGCAGGCCGCCGGGGCCCGGCCAGCGGACCCGTAAGAACCTCCGGAGGGGCCGGGGAGGTGCCCCCGAAGCGCAAAGTGATTTTCTCGGACTTGGCACAGCTCTCTCCACGTTGTCAAAGGCTAACCCGAACCCTAAAACTAAGCCTATCCCTCAACCTAACCCTCACCAGTGGCTAACGCCCTGGGGCCCTGTGAAACGTGGACGAGGGTCTCAAGGGGCCACAAAAGCCTCACCTGCCTGAGCTTCAGACTGGATGCCAGCAAGAGGGACCCTTGTCCTCAGGGCAGGGCGTTCCCGGCGAATGGGGCAGAAAGCGGGCCCCCGGGGCCCGGCCACCGGACCAGTAAGAACCTCCGGAGGGGCCGGGGAGGTGCCCCCAGAGTGGGAAGTGATTTTTCTCGGACTTGACACAGCTCTCTCCCGGTTGTCAAAGCCCATAGGCAGGGCTGTGGGCGTCCCAGGACACTCTGCCGTGAGCTGCCCTTTGGTGGGAGCGATGGGGGCCGGGGGGTGGGGGTGGGGGTGGGGGTGGGGGGGTTAGAGGGCCGGCCCCGAGGCTCATGGAGGCTCGTGGGCGTCCTGAAGGGAGGGCCGGCTGGTCTGCCCACGCTTGGGGACCTGGGAGGCACCCTGTGAGCAGAGGGCTATGTGCCTTTACATCCCAGTGGTGGGGGCTATTCCTCTGAGTTTGGGAGCAGGGCAGACTGGCTGGTGCTGCTCGCTCATTGGTCGAGTGGACCAGGGCGGGGTTTCCGGAACAAGGAGGCGGGCCCAGGCCCACAGCTGAGCCCGGTCAAGTCAAGGAGGGGGCGCGGCCCGGTGAGCAGCTGGAGGCGGTCACGGGACCAAGAGGGCGGGGCCAGGTGAACAGCCCGGAGCGGTGAGGTAAGCAGGAGAAAGGGTCGCGGGCAGGGACACGGGTGACCGGCAGGCCGGTCTGCCGGCGGCAGGGACCTAAAGAGGGGGCCCGGCGGCTTGGCCGGGCGCTCAGCCGACCGGCGGGAAGCGGTCAAGGGAAGAGTGGGTTGGGGCCGGTGTCAAAAGCTGGAGGTGGTCCAGTGGGGAAGGCCCTGGGGCCCGGTGAATGTGGACGAGGGTCGCCAGTGGCCACAAAAGCCCCACTAGCCTGAGCTCCAGGCTGGAAGCCAGCAAGAGGTCCCCTTGTCCTCAGGGCAGGGCGTTCCCGGCGAATGGGGCAGAAAGCGGGCCGCCGGGGCCCGGCCACCGGACCAGTAAGAACCTCCGGAGGGGCCGGGGAGGTGCCCCCAGAGTGGGTAGTGATTTTTCTCGGACTTGACACAGCTCTCTCCCGGTTGTCAAAGCCCATAGGCAGGGCTGTGGGCGTCCCAGGACACTCTGCCGTGAGCTGCCCTTTGGTGGGAGCGATGGGGCCGGGGGGGGGGGGTGGGGGGGTTAGAGGGCCGGCCCGAGGCTCATGGAGGCTCGTGGGCGTCCTGAAGGGAGGGCCGGCTGGTCTGCCCACGCTTGGGGACCTGGGAGGCACCCTGTGAGCAGAGGGCTATGTCCCTTTACATCCCAGTGGTGGGGGCTATTCCTCTGAGTTTGGGAGCAGGGCAGACTGGCTGGTGCTGCTCGCTCATTGGTCGAGTGGACCAGGGGCGGGGTTTCCGGAACAAGGAGGCGGGCCCAGGCCCACAGCTGAGCCCGGTCAAGTCAAGGAGGGGGCGGGGCCCGGTGAGCAGCTGGAGGAGGTCACGGGACCAAGGGGGCGGGGCCAGGTGAACAGCCCGGAGCGGTGAGGTAAGCAGGTGAAAGGGTCGCGGGCAGGGACACGGGTGACCGGCAGGCCGGTCTGCCGGCGGCAGGGACCTAAAGAGGGGGCCCGGCGGCTTGGCCGGGCGCTCAGCCGACCGGCGGGAAGCGGTCAAGGGAAGAGTGGGTTGGGGCCGGTGTCAAAAGCTGGAGGTGGTCCAGTGGGGAAGGCCCTGGGGCCCGGTGAATGTGGACGAGGGTCGCCAGTGGCCACAAAAGCCCCACTAGCCTGAGCTCCAGGCTGGAAGCCAGCAAGAGGTCCCCTTGTCCTCAGGGCAGGGCGTTTCCGGCGAATGGGGCAGAAAGCAGGCCGCCGGGGCCCGGCCAGCGGACCCGTAAGAACCTCCGGAGGGGCCGGGGAGGTGCCCCCGAAGCGCAAAGTGATTTTCTCGGACTTGGCACAGCTCTCTCCACGTTGTCAAAGGCTAACCCGAACCCTAAAACTAAGCCTATCCCTCAACCTAACCCTCACCAGTGGCTAACGCCCTGGGGCCCTGTGAAACGTGGACGAGGGTCTCAAGGGGCCACAAAAGCCTCACCTGCCTGAGCTTCAGACTGGATGCCAGCAAGAGGGACCCTTGTCCTCAGGGCAGGGCGTTCCCGGCGAATGGGGCAGAAAGCGGGCCCCCGGGGCCCGGCCACCGGACCAGTAAGAACCTCCGGAGGGGCCGGGGAGGTGCCCCCAGAGTGGGAAGTGATTTTTCTCGGACTTGACACAGCTCTCTCCCGGTTGTCAAAGCCCATAGGCAGGGCTGTGGGCGTCCCAGGACACTCTGCCGTGAGCTGCCCTTTGGTGGGAGCGATGGGGCCGGGGGGGGGGGGGGGGGGGGTGGGGGTGGGGGGGTTAGAGGGCCGGCCCCGAGGCTCATGGAGGCTCGTGGGCGTCCTGAAGGGAGGGCCGGCTGGTCTGCCCACGCTTGGGGACCTGGGAGGCACCCTGTGAGCAGAGGGCTATGTGCCTTTACATCCCAGTGGTGGGGGCTATTCCTCTGAGTTTGGGAGCAGGGCAGACTGGCTGGTGCTGCTCGCTCATTGGTCGAGTGGACCAGGGGCGGGGTTTCCGGAACAAGGAGGCGGGCCCAGACCCACAGCTGAGCCCGGTCAAGTCAAGGAGGGGGCGCGGCCCGGTGAGCAGCTGGAGGCGGTCACGGGACCAAGAGGGCGGGGCCAGGTGAACAGCCCGGAGCGGTGAGGTAAGCAGGAGAAAGGGTCGCGGGCAGGGACACGGGGTGACCGGCAGGCCGGTCTGCCGGCGGCAGGGACCTAAAGAGGGGGCCCGGCGGCTTGGCCGGGCGCTCAGCCGACCGGCGGGAAGCGGTCAAGGGAAGAGTGGGTTGGGGCCGGTGTCAAAAGCTGGAGGTGGTCCAGTGGGGAAGGCCCTGGGGCCCGGTGAATGTGGACGAGGGTCGCCAGTGGCCACAAAAGCCCCACTACCCTGAGCTCCAGGCTGGAAGCCAGCAAGAGGTCCCCTTGTCCTCAGGGCAGGGCGTTCCCGGCGAATGGGGCAGAAAGCGGGCCGCCGGGGCCCGGCCACCGGACCAGTAAGAACCTCCGGAGGGGCCGGGGAGGTGCCCCCAGAGTGGGTAGTGATTTTTCTCGGACTTGACACAGCTCTCTCCCGGTTGTCAAAGCCCATAGGCAGGGCTGTGGCGTCCCAGGACACTCTGCCGTGAGCTGCCCTTTGGTGGGAGCGATGGGGCCGGGGGGGGGGGGTGGGGGGGTTAGAGGGCCGGCCCCGAGGCTCATGGAGGCTCGTGGGCGTCCTGAAGGGAGGGCCGGCTGGTCTGCCCACGCTTGGGGACCTGGGAGGCACCCTGTGAGCAGAGGGCTATGTCCCTTTACATCCCAGTGGTGGGGGCTATTCCTCTGAGTTTGGGAGCAGGGCAGACTGGCTGGTGCTGCTCGCTCATTGGTCGAGTGGACCAGGGGCGGGGTTTCCGGAACAAGGAGGCGGGCCCAGGCCCACAGCTGAGCCCGGTCAAGTCAAGGAGGGGGCGGGGCCCGGTGAGCAGCTGGAGGAGGTCACGGGACCAAGGGGGCGGGGCCAGGTGAACAGCCCGGAGCGGTGAGGTAAGCAGGTGAAAGGGTCGCGGGCAGGGACACGGGTGACCGGCAGGCCGGTCTGCCGGCGGCAGGGACCTAAAGAGGGGGCCCGGCGGCTTGGCCGGGCGCTCAGCCGACCGGCGGGAAGCGGTCAAGGGAAGAGTGGGTTGGGGCCGGTGTCAAAAGCTGGAGGTGGTCCAGTGGGGAAGGCCCTGGGGCCCGGTGAATGTGGACGAGGGTCGCCAGTGGCCACAAAAGCCCCACTAGCCTGAGCTCCAGGCTGGAAGCCAGCAAGAGGTCCCCTTGTCCTCAGGGCAGGGCGTTTCCGGCGAATGGGGCAGAAAGCAGGCCGCCGGGGCCCGGCCAGCGGACCCGTAAGAACCTCCGGAGGGGCCGGGGGAGGTGCCCCCGAAGCGCAAAGTGATTTTCTCGGACTTGGCACAGCTCTCTCCACGTTGTCAAAGGCTAACCCGAACCCTAAAACTAAGCCTATCCCTCAACCTAACCCTCACCAGTGGCTAACGCCCTGGGGCCCTGTGAAACGTGGACGAGGGTCTCAAGGGGCCACAAAAGCCTCACCTGCCTGAGCTTCAGACTGGATGCCAGCAAGAGGGACCCTTGTCCTCAGGGCAGGGCGTTCCCGGCGAATGGGGCAGAAAGCGGGCCCGCGAGGCCCGGCCACCGGACCAGTAAGAACCTCCGGAGGGGCCGGGGAGGTGCCCCCAGAGTGGGAAGTGATTTTTCTCGGACTTGACACAGCTCTCTCCCGGTTGTCAAAGCCCATAGGCAGGGCTGTGGGCGTCCCAGGACACTCTGCCGTGAGCTGCCCTTTGGTGGGAGCGATGGGGGCCGGGGGGGGGGGGGCGGGCGGGGGTGGGGGTGGGGGGGGTTAGAGGGCCGGCCCCGAGGCTCATGGAGGCTCGTGGGCGTCCTGAAGGGAGGGCCGGCGGGTCTGCCCACGCTTGGGGACCTGGGAGGCACCCTGTGAGCAGAGGGCTATGTGCCTTTACATCCCAGTGGTGGGGGCTATTCCTCTGAGTTTGGGAGCAGGGCAGACTGGCTGGTGCTGCTCGCTCATTGGTCGAGTGGACCAGGGGCGGGGGTTTCCGGAACAAGGAGGCGGGCCCAGGCCCACAGCTGAGCCTGGTCAAGTCAAGGAGGGGGCGGGGCCCGGTGAGCAGCTGGAGGAGGTCACGGGACCAAGGGGGCGGGGCCAGGTGAACAGCCCGGAGCGGTGAGGTAAGCAGCTGAAAGGGTCGCGGGCAGGGACACGGGTGACCGGCAGGCCGGTCTGCCGGCGGCAGGGACCTAAAGAGGGGGCCCGGCGGCTTGGCCGGGCGCTCAGCCGACCGGCGGGAAGCGGTCAAGGGAAGAGTGGGTTGGGGCCGGTGTCAAAAGCTGGAGGTGGTCCAGTGGGGAAGGCCCTGGGGCCCGGTGAATGTGGACGAGGGTCGCCAGTGGCCACAAAAGCCCCACTAGCCTGAGCTCCAGGCTGGAAGCCAGCAAGAGGTCCCCTTGTCCTCAGGGCAGGGCGTTTCCGGCGAATGGGGCAGAAAGCAGGCCGCCGGGGCCCGGCCAGCGGACCCGTAAGAACCTCCGGAGGGGCCGGGGAGGTGCCCCCAGAGTGGGAAGTGATTTTTCTCGGACTTGACACAGCTCTCTCCCGGTTGTCAAAGCCCATAGGCAGGGCTGTGGGCGTCCCAGGACACTCTGCTGTGAGCTGCCCTTTGGTGGGAGCGATGGGGGCCGGGGGGGGGGCGGGCGGGGGGTGGGGGTGGGGGGGTTAGAGGGCCGGCCCCGAGGCTCATGGAGGCTCGTGGGCGTCCTGAAGGGAGGGCCGGCTGGTCTGCCCACGCTTGGGGACCTGGGAGGCACCCTGTGAGCAGAGGGCTATGTGCCTTTACATCCCAGTGGTGGGGGCTATTCCTCTGAGTTTGGGAGCAGGGCAGACTGGCTGGTGCTGCTCGCTCATTGGTCGAGTGGACCAGGGGCGGGGTTTCCGGAACAAGGAGGCGGGCCCAGGCCCACAGCTGAGCCCGGTCAAGTCAAGGAGGGGGCGCGGCCCGGTGAGCAGCTGGAGGCGGTCACGGGACCAAGAGGGCGGGGCCAGGTGAACAGCCCGGAGCGGTGAGGTAAGCAGGAGAAAGGGTCGCGGGCAGGGACACGGGTGACCGGCAGGCCGGTCTGCCGGCGGCAGGGACCTAAAGAGGGGGCCCGGCGGCTTGGCCGGGCGCTCAGCCGACCGGCGGGAAGCGGTCAAGGGAAGAGTGGGTTGGGGCCGGTGTCAAAAGCTGGAGGTGGTCCAGTGGGGAAGGCCCTGGGGCCCGGTGAATGTGGACGAGGGTCGCCAGTGGCCACAAAAGCCCCACTAGCCTGAGCTCCAGGCTGGAAGCCAGCAAGAGGTCCCCTTGTCCTCAGGGCAGGGCGTTCCCGGCGAATGGGGCAGAAAGCGGGCCGCCGGGGCCCGGCCACCGGACCAGTAAGAACCTCCGGAGGGGCCGGGGAGGTGCCCCCAGAGTGGGTAGTGATTTTTCTCGGACTTGACACAGCTCTCTCCCGGTTGTCAAAGCCCATAGGCAGGGCTGTGGGCGTCCCAGGACACTCTGCCGTGAGCTGCCCTTTGGTGGGAGCGATGGGGCCGGGGGGGGGTGGGGGGGTTAGAGGGCCGGCCCCGAGGCTCATGGAGGCTCGTGGGCGTCCTGAAGGGAGGGCCGGCTGGTCTGCCCACGCTTGGGGACCTGGGAGGCACCCTGTGAGCAGAGGGCTATGTCCCTTTACATCCCAGTGGTGGGGGCTATTCCTCTGAGTTTGGGAGCAGGGCAGACTGGCTGGTGCTGCTCGCTCATTGGTCGAGTGGACCAGGGGCGGGGTTTCCGGAACAAGGAGGCGGGCCCAGGCCCACAGCTGAGCCCGGTCAAGTCAAGGAGGGGGCGGGGCCCGGTGAGCAGCTGGAGGAGGTCACGGGACCAAGGGGGCGGGGCCAGGTGAACAGCCCGGAGCGGTGAGGTAAGCAGGTGAAAGGGTCGCGGGCAGGGACACGGGTGACCGGCAGGCCGGTCTGCCGGCGGCAGGGACCTAAAGAGGGGGCCCGGCGGCTTGGCCGGGCGCTCAGCCGACCGGCGGGAAGCGGTCAAGGGAAGAGTGGGTTGGGGCCGGTGTCAAAAGCTGGAGGTGGTCCAGTGGGGAAGGCCCTGGGGCCCGGTGAATGTGGACGAGGGTCGCCAGTGGCCACAAAAGCCCCACTAGCCTGAGCTCCAGGCTGGAAGCCAGCAAGAGGTCCCCTTGTCCTCAGGGCAGGGCGTTTCCGGCGAATGGGGCAGAAAGCAGGCCGCCGGGGCCCGGCCAGCGGACCCGTAAGAACCTCCGGAGGGGCCGGGGAGGTGCCCCCGAAGCGCAAAGTGATTTTCTCGGACTTGGCACAGCTCTCTCCACGTTGTCAAAGGCTAACCCGAACCCTAAAACTAAGCCTATCCCTCAACCTAACCCTCACCAGTGGCTAACGCCCTGGGGCCCTGTGAAACGTGGACGAGGGTCTCAAGGGGCCACAAAAGCCTCACCTGCCTGAGCTTCAGACTGGATGCCAGCAAGAGGGACCCTTGTCCTCAGGGCAGGGCGTTCCCGGCGAATGGGGCAGAAAGCGGGCCCGCGGGGCCCGGCCACCGGACCAGTAAGAACCTCCGGAGGGGCCGGGGAGGTGCCCCCAGAGTGGGAAGTGATTTTTCTCGGACTTGACACAGCTCTCTCCCGGTTGTCAAAGCCCATAGGCAGGGCTGTGGGCGTCCCAGGACACTCTGCCGTGAGCTGCCCTTTGGTGGGAGCGATGGGGGCCGGGGGGGGGGCGGGCGGGGGTGGGGGTGGGGGGGTTAGAGGGCCGGCCCCGAGGCTCATGGAGGCTCGTGGGCGTCCTGAAGGGAGGGCCGGCGGGTCTGCCCACGCTTGGGGACCTGGGAGGCACCCTGTGAGCAGAGGGCTATGTGCCTTTACATCCCAGTGGTGGGGGCTATTCCTCTGAGTTTGGGAGCAGGGCAGACTGGCTGGTGCTGCTCGCTCATTGGTCGAGTGGACCAGGGGCGGGGTTTCCGGAACAAGGAGGCGGGCCCAGGCCCACAGCTGAGCCTGGTCAAGTCAAGGAGGGGGCGGGGCCCGGTGAGCAGCTGGAGGAGGTCACGGGACCAAGGGGGCGGGGCCAGGTGAACAGCCCGGAGCGGTGAGGTAAGCAGCTGAAAGGGTCGCGGGCAGGGACACGGGTGACCGGCAGGCCGGTCTGCCGGCGGCAGGGACCTAAAGAGGGGGCCCGGCGGCTTGGCCGGGCGCTCAGCCGACCGGCGGGAAGCGGTCAAGGGAAGAGTGGGTTGGGGCCGGTGTCAAAAGCTGGAGGTGGTCCAGTGGGGAAGGCCCTGGGGCCCGGTGAATGTGGACGAGGGTCGCCAGTGGCCACAAAAGCCCCACTAGCCTGAGCTCCAGGCTGGAAGCCAGCAAGAGGTCCCCTTGTCCTCAGGGCAGGGCGTTTCCGGCGAATGGGGCAGAAAGCAGGCCGCCGGGGCCCGGCCAGCGGACCCGTAAGAACCTCCGGAGGGGCCGGGGAGGTGCCCCCGAAGCGCAAAGTGATTTTCTCGGACTTGGCACAGCTCTCTCCACGTTGTCAAAGGCTAACCCGAACCCTAAAACTAAGCCTATCCCTCAACCTAACCCTCACCAGTGGCTAACGCCCTGGGGCCCTGTGAAACGTGGACGAGGGTCTCAAGGGGCCACAAAAGCCTCACCTGCCTGAGCTTCAGACTGGATGCCAGCAAGAGGGACCCTTGTCCTCAGGGCAGGGCGTTCCCGGCGAATGGGGCAGAAAGCGGGCCCCCGGGGCCCGGCCACCGGACCAGTAAGAACCTCCGGAGGGGCCGGGGAGGTGCCCCCAGAGTGGGAAGTGATTTTTCTCGGACTTGACACAGCTCTCTCCCGGTTGTCAAAGCCCATAGGCAGGGCTGTGGGCATCCCAGGACACTCTGCCGTGAGCTGCCCTTTGGTGGGAGCGATGGGGGCCGGGGGGGGGCGGGCGGGGGTGGGGGTGGGGGGGTTAGAGGGCCGGCCCCGAGGCTCATGGAGGCTCGTGGGCGTCCTGAAGGGAGGGCCGGCTGGTCTGCCCACGCTTGGGGACCTGGGAGGCACCCTGTGAGCAGAGGGCTATGTGCCTTTACATCCCAGTGGTGGGGGCTATTCCTCTGAGTTTGGGAGCAGGGCAGACTGGCTGGTGCTGCTCGCTCATTGGTCGAGTGGACCAGGGGCGGGGTTTCCGGAACAAGGAGGCGGGCCCAGGCCCACAGCTGAGCCCGGTCAAGTCAAGGAGGGGGCGGGGCCCGGTGAGCAGCTGGAGGCGGTCACGGGACCAAGAGGGCGGGGCCAGGTGAACAGCCCGGAGCGGTGAGGTAAGCAGGAGAAAGGGTCGCGGGCAGGGACACGGGTGACCGGCAGGCCGGTCTGCCGGCGGCAGGGACCTAAAGAGGGGGCCCGGCGGCTTGGCCGGGCGCTCAGCCGACCGGCGGGAAGCGGTCAAGGGAAGAGTGGGTTGGGGCCGGTGTCAAAAGCTGGAGGTGGTCCAGTGGGGAAGGCCCTGGGGCCCGGTGAATGTGGACGAGGGTCGCCAGTGGCCACAAAAGCCCCACTAGCCTGAGCTCCAGGCTGGAAGCCAGCAAGAGGTCCCCTTGTCCTCACGGCAGGGCGTTCCCGGCGAATGGGGCAGAAAGCAGGCCGCCGGGGCCCGGCCACCGGACCAGTAAGAACCTCCGGAGGGGCCGGGGAGGTGCCCCCAGAGTGGGTAGTGATTTTTCTCGGACTTGACACAGCTCTCTCCCGGTTGTCAAAGCCCATAGGCAGGGCTGTGGGCGTCCCAGGACACTCTGCCGTGAGCTGCCCTTTGGTGGGAGCGATGGGGCCGGGGGGGGGGGGGTGGGGGGGTTAGAGGGCCGGCCCCGAGGCTCATGGAGGCTCGTGGGCGTCCTGAAGGGAGGGCCGGCTGGTCTGCCCACGCTTGGGGACCTGGGAGGGCACCCTGTGAGCAGAGGGCTATGTCCCTTTACATCCCAGTGGTGGGGGCTATTCCTCTGAGTTTGGGAGCAGGGCAGACTGGCTGGTGCTGCTCGCTCATTGGTCGAGTGGACCAGGGGCGGGGTTTCCGGAACAAGGAGGCGGGCCCAGGCCCACAGCTGAGCCCGGTCAAGTCAAGGAGGGGGCGGGGCCCGGTGAGCAGCTGGAGGAGGTCACGGGACCAAGGGGCGGGGCCAGGTGAACAGCCCGGAGCGGTGAGGTAAGCAGGTGAAAGGGTCGCGGGCAGGGACACGGGTGACCGGCAGGCCGGTCTGCCGGCGGCAGGGACCTAAAGAGGGGGCCCGGCGGCTTGGCCGGGCGCTCAGCCGACCGGCGGGAAGCGGTCAAGGGAAGAGTGGGTTGGGGCCGGTGTCAAAAGCTGGAGGTGGTCCAGTGGGGAAGGCCCTGGGGCCCGGTGAATGTGGACGAGGGTCGCCAGTGGCCACAAAAGCCCCACTAGCCTGAGCTCCAGGCTGGAAGCCAGCAAGAGGTCCCCTTGTCCTCAGGGCAGGGCGTTTCCGGCGAATGGGGCAGAAAGCAGGCCGCCGGGGCCCGGCCAGCGGACCCGTAAGAACCTCCGGAGGGGCCGGGGAGGTGCCCCCGAAGCGCAAAGTGATTTTCTCGGACTTGGCACAGCTCTCTCCACGTTGTCAAAGGCTA